>NC_136067.1:1164783573-1165023573 GCF_964261635.1 Lissotriton helveticus
ACTTCCTTCTCTGGCACTTTCTTTATCAAATGCTCTATCACTGCTCTGTATTTCTCAAGAAGCACCTAAGCAGGGATACTGTTAAGTGGAACACTAGCTGGGTCCTTCAGTCAGGCAAGTAACTGCAGCCTTGCACTCTATCCACATATCACCAGGGAAACCAATTTGAAAATAATGTATCTAAAGCATCTTTGATATTGTCACCAATCTATGAACCTCTTTGTATCACTTGTCAGGCCCCACTATCAATTTTAGAAAAATTGTCATAAAGGCATAGAGATCACCACCAGACCAAGGCATAAAATTCCCTCTATGCAATTTTCTTAAAGGAAACTCTGCAGCTTTTTCTGAATCTGAATCACTCACACTCACCTTCGCTCCCTTTCCTGCCTCAGTATTTTTCATTTAAGTGGTAACTTTGCTTTCTTCAAATCTCCCCAATCTTTAGTACGCTCACGCTCAACTAAATCTTTAAAGTGAGCTCGTAAATTCACCAGACCCATCTCTTTTATTTCTGCTTCACTCAAATCTATTCTGTAAATCCTCTGTAAACCCCATATGTGGCTTATATCAACCTCTTATTCTTCAGCTAAATCCTCAAGCTTACTATGGGCTTCATATGAACACTTTGATGCTTCTCTGATCAGGTATCTCATTTCATCTATGTTATATGACATTAGTCTAATTAACCCAACGGTTCCCTGTAGAAATGCCCCACATTCAATAATTAAGAGTGCAATATTACTGTTTTTCTATTTAGTAAGTGTAATTGACACCGTAGAAGCATCAGTAGACCGAACAGTAGAAACAACACCAGAAACACCAGTATGCACAGTATTAAAGCCAGCAGCAGAGATGTCACTACTAGTACAGCTTTGATAATTATCAATGTACTCTCAGACAGAGCAATTGCACTTGCAGTTGTTCCATTTGTACTCGTATTTGTCACTGTATGCACTGTCATTCTCTATGCAATCATTCTTGGTTCACCTGCTGCCCCTCTATCAGGTCTCATTAGTCTTTGTGTCTTTGTCTGTTCACCATCTATGTAACACTATCTATGTATGAAGGAGGTCTAGCTTTCAGAAGATCATTAAAAAGTTATCCTTCTCATCTGAATCTTTTTCTTTATCTTGCTTCTTGATATTACTCTTTTCAGCTTTCTTTCTATCTGTTGTTTGATTGACTAGTACAGAGAAAACTATCACTGCTTTCACCGTATCCTCCCTCCAACTTGGTTTCGAACCATTGCCTCAGTGAACCCCTACAATGGTTCTTCATTTTCTTTCTCTTTTTCTCTGTAGCCATGTCATGCTATTTATTCAATGCTTTGAATTGTGTAGATCTAGGTAGGTCTAGGTAGTGGCTTTTGCTCATTTAATATTTTCTTAATAAATCTAACTTCCTAATATTGAAGGTACCCTCCAAAGGAAATTGCAACTCTTTTTCACCAGAAGTATAATTATGCCAGTCTCAAATCAAAGTACATGTATAAAGCCCAACATCCATCAACGTTTCGTACCCAGGCGAGCCCGCTGTGGGAATCTTTTGACCCTCCAGAAGAGGTACACTAGGAGCTTCAGACTTTTTCAAAACAACACCATTATTCCAAAACCCACACAAAACATGTAGATGAACAATAACCAATCCCAGAGCGGCTAAGCCAAAGGCCAACCAATCACAGCATGACTTAAATGGCTGACGTTTTGTGAATGGGAAAACAAGACACATCCCCTTCCCTGACCCGCAGGCACACAAATAAATAAATAAGATCTTGTCTTCTGAGCCTAAACAAAAAAGAATCAGAAAGTTAGATAAAAAAAATCTTGAAAACAATAGAAAAAAGACTAGTATGTCCGCAGCACTTGTCAGACTTCATTTCACACTAAAGCAGACCAACCCAAATTAGACACATAAAAGCCTGGAAGGAAACTCATTAGTTCAGAAAAATCCCTATCTGTGTGAGTGCAGCCCTTCACAAAGCACACTACCTTTGAAGAAGAGTTCAATGACCAAATTGCGAGATCTTGGATGACGACGCATGCAAGAGCATGCCAGGGAGTGCGTTTGTAGAGTAGTGGGGAAAGGGGAGCGTGGCCTGCTATGACAATTTAGCAATCCCGGCCTCTGGGACTTACTGGAGGTAATAGGAGAGGTAATTGGCCCCCAAGGTTGTCCTTGGGGGCCAACTACCTAACCCATGACCTCCATTAAGTCCCACACAGTGGGATTCCTAAGAGGTCTTCGGAGGCCACGCCCCTCCCTTTCTCCACCACTCTGCAAACGCGTCTCCTGGCACAGTACTGGTTGGAGCATGAAGTCCACTTTACTCCTGAGGGACTTTGGGGGCCAAGAAGCCTTCCTGGTACCACCTGTAAGTCCTACGCAGCGGAATTCCTGAGCGCTGGTTGGAGGCCCAGCCCCCTTTCTGCACCACTCTGCAAACACGACTACCAGTAAAAGAGCATTTGTAATGTAATAGGTCTCGCATTTGCAAGAGTTAGAGCTATTCGCGTTGTAAATGTAAAAGATTTTTACTAATGTTTTTTGGTGTAGAGTGGATGTACATTGTGTGTAGTGGAATTATGTGGTATGTCGTGCAGTGAAATTATGTGAATAGAAAGTATGTGGTATTTACTGTATAGGAATTATGTGGAGTTGGATTATGTGTTTTGGAGAGTAATTCTGTGGTATTGTAGTCGGTGTTGTAGAGTGGTAACTTCAGGTTTAGTCTTCCTCGTTTCCATAGAAGCTAAACTACAAACTCAATAAGACAAAAAAAAAAGAGGTAACCACTGAGGAGCACTTCTGGACCTATTCGGAGGTATGAGCAGGGCCACTGGAATTGTGTGACTGTTTGGCTGCACCAATTTTCACATAATTAAACATTTTCCGCATTTGCCAAATATTCCATCATCTGCTGCCTAATCTGCAGATTTGAACAAAAAAAACTTGTTTCTAGCTCAAACGGCTCAAATGTTCCCAAAAAGGCAGAGTCGTGTGTTACAGCATGGTGGAAGGCCCTTTGCAGAGCTGGAATGCTCATGTGTTACTTGTGGGTGTTAAACTGGTACTAATGGTGCACAAACCTCTCTTCTTTCTGAGCCTCTCTTGCTTCTTTCTGCATTTCTCTTGCTTCTTTCTGCACCTTTCTTCCTCTTTCTGCATCTCACTGTCTTTCTGCATTTCACTTGCCTCTTTCTGTACTTCTCTTGCCCTTTCTGCACCTCACTTGCCTCTTTCAGCACCTCTGTTTCTTTTTTCTGTACCTCTCTTGCCTCTCTGCATCTCTCTTTGCCTCTTTATGCACCTCCCTTGCCCCTTTCTGTACTTCTCTTGCGTCTTTCTACACTTTTCTTGCCTCTTTCTGCTCCTCTCTTGCCTCTTTGTGCATTTCTCTTGCCTGTTTCTGCAGTTCCCTTGCCTCTTTCTGTACCTCTCTTGCCTCTTTCTGCCCCTCAAGTGCCTCTTTCTACTTCTCTTGCCTCTTTCTGCACTTCCCTTGCCTCTTTCTATACCTCTCTTGCCTCTTTCTGCACCTCACTTACCACTTTCTGATCTTCTCTTGCCTCTTTCTGAACCTCACTCCTTTCTGCACCTCTCTTGCTACTTTCTGCATCTCTCTTGCCTCTTTCTGTACCTCTATTGCCTCTTCCTGTACCTCTATTGCCTCTTCCTGTAACTCTGTTGCTTCTTTCTGCACTTCCCTTGCCTTTTTCTGCACCCTTCTTGTCTCTTTTAGCACCTTTATGGCTTCTTTCGGCACTACTCTTCTTTCTGCACCCCTCTTCACTCTTTCTGTACCCTTTTTGCCTCTTTGTGGACCTCTACTTCCTCTTTCTGCAACTCTCTTGCCTTTTTCGGCAGTTCTCTTGCCTCTTTCTGCACCTCTTTTGCTTCTTTCTACGCTTCTCTTGCTTCTTTCTGTACCCCTCTTGCCTCTTTCTGCACCTTGATTGGTTCTTTCTGCACTGCTCTTGCCACTTTCTGCACCACATTTTCAAATATCTGTATCCCTCTTGCCTCTTTCTGTACCCCTGTTCCCTCTTTCTGCTCCTTTCCTGCCTGTTTATGCACTTCTCTTGCCTCTTTCTGCACATCTGATGCTTTTTTCTGCACTTCTCTTGCCTCTTTCTGCACACCACTTGCCTCTTTTAGCATCTCTGTTGCATCTTCTGCACCTTTCTTGCTTCTTTCTGTATCCCTCTTGCCTCTTTGTGCACATCTCCTTCCTCTTTCTGCACCTCTCTTGCCCTTTTCTGTTGTTCTCTTGCCTCTTTCTGCACCTCTTCTGCTTCTTTCTTCACTTCTCTTGCCTCTTCATACCACTCTTACCTCTTTCTGTACCTCTGTTGTAAATGTATGCATTCCTCTTGTCTCTTTCAGCACCCCTCTTCCGCCTTTCTGTACCTCTCTTGCTTGTCTGCACATCTGTTCCCTCTTTCTGCACCCCTTTTACCTGTTTCTGCAACTCTGTTACTTCTTTCTGCACTTGTCTTACCTCTTTCTGCACCCCTCTAGCCTCTTTCTGTACCCCTGTTGCTTCTTTCTGCACTTCTCTTGCCTCTTTCTGTACCCCTTTTGCCTCTTTCAGCACCTCTGTTGGTTCTTTCTGCACTGCTCTTGCTTCTTTCTGTAACTCTTTTGCAAATTCCTGAATCCCTCTTGCCTCTTTCTGCACCCCTGTTCCCTCTTTCTGCAACTTTACTGCCTCTTTCTATACCTCTCTTGCCTCTTTCTGCACCTCTGTCGCTTTTTTTCTGCATTTTCTGTGCCTCTTTCTGCACCCCACTTGCCTCTTTCAGCGCCTCTGTTGCTTCTTTCTGCACTTCTCTTGCCTCTTTCTAGACCTCTGTTGGTTCATTCTGCACTTCTCTTGCTTCTTTCTGCACCTCTGTTGCAGATTCATACATCCTTCTTGTCTCTTTCAGCACCCCTCTTCTGTCTTTCTGACCCTCTCTTGCCTCTGTCTGCACACCTGTTCGCTCTTTCTGCACCCCCTTTGCCTGTTCCTGCAGTTCCTTTGCCTCCTTCTCTACCTCAGTTGCTTCTTTCTGCACTTGTCTTGCCTCTTTCTGCACCCCTCTAGCCTCTTTCTGCACTTCTCTTGCTTCTTTCTGTACCTCTCCTGCTTCTTTCTGCACCCATATTGCCTCTTTGCATACTCCTCCTCCTTCTTTCTGTAACTCTCTTGCCTCTTTCTGGACCTCTGTTGCTTCTTTCTGCACCCCTGTTGTCTCTTTCTGCACTCAACTTCCCTCTTTCTGCACATCTCTTGATTCTTTCTGTACCTCTCTTGCTTCTTTATGCACCCTTCTTTCCTTTTTTGCATCCCTCTTGCCTCTTCCTGTAGTTTTCTTGCCATTTTCTGCACCTCTTTTGCCTCTTTCTTCACCTCACTTGCCTCTTTCTGCACTTCTCTTGCTTCTTTCTACACCTCTGTTGCTTCTTTCAGCAAGTCTCTTGCCTCTTTCTGCACTTCTCCTGCTTGTTTCTGCACCTCTCTTGCGTCTTTCTGCACCCCTGTTGCCTCTTTCTGCACCTCACTTGCTTCTTTCTGTACCCCTCTTACCTCTTTCTGCACCCCAATTGGCTCTTTCTGCACCCCTTTTACCTCTTTCTGCACCTTTCGTACCTGTTTCAGCACCTCTCTTGCCTCTGTCTGTACCTCTGTTGCTTCTTTCTGCACTTCTCTTGCCTCTTTCTGTATCCTTTGTGCCTCTTTCAGCTCCTATAGTTGCTTCTATCTGCACTTATCTTCCTTCTTTCTGCACCACTCCTGCTTCTTCTGTATCCCACTTGCCGCTTTGTGCATATCTCCTACCTATTTCTGCATCCCTCTTGCCTCTTTTTGTACCTCTGTTGGTTCTTTCTTCACTGCTCTTGCTTATTTCAGCACGTCTTTTGCAAATTTCTGTATCCCTCATGCCTCTTTCTGCACCCCTCTTCCCTATTTCTCCACCTCTCTTGCTTCTTTCTACACTTATTTTGCTTCTTTCTGCACTCCTCTTGCTTCTTTCTGCACCTCTCTTGCAAATTCCTGTATCCCTCTTACCTCTTTCTGCACCCCTGTCCCCTCTTTCTGGACATTTCTTGCCTGTTTCTGCAGCTCTCCTGCCTATTTAGGTACTTCTGTTGCTTCTTTTTGTACTTCTCTTGCTTCTTTATGCACCCCTCTTGCCTCTTTCTGTATCCCTTTTGCCTCTTTGTGTATCTCTCCTGACTCTTTGTATACCTCTCTTGCCTCTTTTCCGCAGTTCTCTTGACTCTTTGTGCACCTCTTTTGCTTCTTTCTGTACTTCTCTCTCTTCTTTCTGCACCCTCTTGCCTCTTTCTGCACCTCTGTTGCTTCTTTCTGCACTTCTATTGCCTCTTTCTGCACCTCTGTTGGATCATTCTGCACCCTCTTGCCTCTTTCTGCACCTCTGTTGCTTCTTTCTGCACTTCTCTTGACTCTTTCTAGACCTCTGTTGGTTCATTCTGTACTTCTCTTGCTTCTTTCTGCACCTCTGTTGCAGAATTATACATCCTTGTCTCTTTCAGCACCCCTCTTCTATCTTTCTGACCCTCTCTTGCCTCTGTCTGCACACCTGTTCTCTCTTTCTGCACCCCCTTTTCCTGTTTGTGCAGTTTGTTTGCCTCCCATCTCTATCTCAGTTGCTTCTTTCTGCACTTGTCTTGCCTCTTTCTGCACCCCTCTAGCCTCTTTCTGCACCCCTGTTGCTTCTTTCTGTACTTCTCTTGCTTCTTTCTGTACCTCTCCTGCTTCTTTCTGCACCCATATTGCCTCTTTGCATACTCCTCCTCCTTCTTTCTGTACCTCTCTTGCCTCTTTCTGGACCTCTGTTGCTTCTTTCAGCACTTCTTTGGCCTCTTTCTGCACCTCTCTTACTTCTTTCTGCACCCCTGTTGTCTCTTTCTGCACTTAACTCCCCTCTTTCTGCATATCTCCTGATTCTTTTAGTACTTCTCGGGATTCTTTCTGAACCTCTCTTGCTTCTATATGCACCCTTCTTTCCTTTTTTGCATCCCTCTTGCCTCTTCCTGTAGTTCTCTTGCCATTTTCTGTACCTCTTTTGCCTCTTTCTTCACCTCACTTGCCTCTTTCTGCACTTCTCTTGCTTCTTTCTACACCTCTGTTGCTTCTTTCAGCAATTCTCTTGCCTCTTTCTGTACTTCTCCTGCTTGTTCCTGCACCTCTCTTGCGTCTTTCTGCACCCCTGTTGCCTCTTTCTGCACCTCACTTGCTTCTTTCTGTACCCCTCTTACCTCTTTCTGCACCCCTCTTGGCTCTTTCTGCACCCCTTTTACCTCTTTCTGCACCTTTCCTGCCTGTTTCAGCACCTCTATTGCCTCTGTCTGTACCTCTGTTGCTTCTTTCTGCACTTCTCTTGCCTCTTTCTGTACCCTTTGTGCCTCTTTCAGCACCTCTAGTTGCTTCTATCTGCACTTATGTTCCTTCTTTCTGCCCCACTCCTGCTTCTTCTGTACCCCACTTGCCGCTTTGTGCATATCTCCTACCTATTTCTGCATCCCTCTTGCCTCTTTTTGTACCTCTGTTGGTTCTTTCTTCAATGCTCTTGCTTATTTCAGCACGTCTTTTGCAAATTTCTGTATCCCTCATGCCTCTTTCTGCACCCCTCTTCCCTATTTCTCTACCTCTCTTGCTTCTTTATACACTTCTTTTGCTTCTTTCTGCACTCCTCTTGCTTCTTTCTGCACCTCCCTTGCAAATTCCTATATCCCTCTTACCTCTTTCTGCCCCCTGTCCCCTCTTTCTGGACATTTTTTTACCTGTTTCTGCAGCTCTCCTGCCTATTTAGGTACTTCTGTTGCTTCTTTTTGTACTTCTCTTGCTTCTTTATGCACCCCTCTTGCCTCTTTCTGTATCCCTTTTGCCTCTTTGTGTACCTCTCCTGACTCTTTGTATACCTCTCTTGCCTTTTTTCTGCAGTTCTCTTGACTCTTTGGGCACCTCTTTTGCTTCTTTCTGCACTTCTCTCTCCTCTTTCTGCGCCCTCTTGCCTCTTTCTGCACCTCTGTTGCTTCTTTCTGCACTTCTATTGCCTCTTTCTGCACCTCTCTACCTTCTTTTTGCACCCCTATTGTCTCTTTCTGCACCTCCGATGTCTCTTTCTGCACTAGTCTTCCCTCTTTCTGCACCTCTCTTGCTTCTTTCTGCACTTCTCTTGCTTCTTTCTGTACCTCTCTTGCTTCTTCCTGTACCCTCCTTCCCTTTTTTGCATCCCTCTTGCCTCTTTCTGCTGTTCTCTTGCCATTGTTTGCACCTCTCTTACCTCTTTCTGCACTTCTCTTGCTTCTTTCCACACCTCTGTTGCTTCTTTCAGCAATTCTCTTGCCTCTTTCTGCAATTCTCTTGCTTGTTTCTGCACCTATCTTGCGTCTTTCTGCACCTCTGTTGCCTCTTTCTGCACCTCACTTGTTTCTTTCTGCACCCCTCTTGCCTCTTTATGTACCCCTCTTTTCTCTTTCTTCACCTCTCTTGCTTCTTTCTGTACCCCTAGTCCCTCTTTCTGCACCTTTCCTGCTTGTTTTTGCACCTCTCCTGCCTTTTTCTGTACCTATATTGCTTTTTTCTGCTCTTTCTACACCCTAAGCGCCTCTTTCAGCTCCTCTGTTGCTTCTTTCTGCACTTCTCTTCCTTCTTTCTGCACCCCTACTGCCTCTTTCTGTACCTTTCTTGTCTCTTTGTGCACCTCTCCTACCTCTTTCTGTACTCCTCTTGCCTCTTTTTGCACCTCTGTTGGTTCTTTCTGCACTGCTCTTCCTTCTTTCTGCACCTCTCTTGTATCTTTCTGCACCTCTATTGCCTCTTTATGTACCTCACTTGCCTCTTTGTGCACATCTACTACCTCTTACTTTTCTTGCTTCTTTCTACACCTCAGTTGCTTTTTTCAGCAATTCTCGTGCCTCTTTCTGCACTTCTCTTGCTTGTTTCTGTACCTCTCTTGCGTCTTTCTAAAACTCTTGCCTCTTTCTACACTTCACTTGCTTCTTTCTGCTCCTCTCTTGCCTCCTTCAGCACCTCTCTTGCTTCTTTCTGCACTTCTCTTGCCTCTTTCTGCACCTCTGACTTAGAGGTAGTTTTAATCCCCCTGCCCTATTATGTAGTAGTAATTTACAACAAGGGGTGGTGATGGACAGAGTCTCTGAATTAAGCAGAGTACTCTCACCCAGTCAAGAGATCAGGGCTAGATCCAACACCGTTTTTTAGCTCATTGCACCATCCCAGTTTCAGAACCTGGCTGTATGCAAATTAGTCTGTCCCTGGCCCAGTGCATCATGGGAACAGGGCAGACCAGACTACGAAAGCCAATTCTTACACTGGGAAGGAAACAAGCTTCCGGGGACCGGTTTCTGCCATTTCAGGCGTCTTCGGCCCGGCTTGCTTGAATCCTGATGGTGCAATGAGCAAGGGACTCACATCTGAGTATGCCCTTCCACGCTTAGGGTGGACAAAATAATTTACAACAAGGGGTGGTGATGGACAGAGTCTCTGAATTAAGCAGAGTAGTCTCACCCAGTCAAGAGATCAGGGCTAGATCCAACACCGTTTTTTAGCTCATTGCACCATCCCAGTTTCAGAACCTGGCTGTATGCAAATTAGTCTGTCCCTGGCCCAGTGCATCATGGGAACAGGGCAGACCAGACTACAAAAGCCAATTCTTACACTGGGAAGGAAACAAGCTTCCGGGGACCGGTTTCTGCCATTTCAGGCGTCTTCGGCCCGGCTTGCTTGAATCCTGATGGTGCAATGAGCAAGGGACTCACATCTGAGTATGCCCTTCCACGCTTAGGGTGGACAAAATAATTTACAACAAGGGGTGGTGATGGACAGAGTCTCTGAATTAAGCAGAGTACTCTCACCCAGTCAAGAGATCAGGGCTAGATCCAACACCGTTTTTTAGCTCATTGCACCATCCCAGTTTCAGAACCTGGCTGTATGCAAATTAGTCTGTCCCTGGCCCAGTGCATCATGGGAACAGGGCAGACCAGACTACAAAAGCCAATTCTTACACTGGGAAGGAAACAAGCTTCCGGGGACCGGTTTCTGCCATTTCAGGCGTCTTCGGCCCGGCTTGCTTGAATCCTGATGGTGCAATGAGCAAGGGACTCACATCTGAGTATGCCCTTCCACGCTTAGGGTGGACAAAATAATTTACAACAAGGGGTGGTGATGGACAGAGTCTCTGAATTAAGCAGAGTACTCTCACCCAGTCAAGAGATCAGGGCTAGATCCAACACCGTTTTTTAGCTCATTGCACCATCCCAGTTTCAGAACCTGGCTGTATGCAAATTAGTCTGTCCCTGGCCCAGTGCATCATGGGAACAGGGCAGACCAGAGTACAAAAGCCAATTCTTACACTGGGAAGGAAACAAGCTTCCGGGGACCGGTTTCTGCCATTTCAGGCGTCTTCGGCCCGGCTTGCTTGAATCCTGATGGTGCAATGAGCAAGGGACTCACATCTGAGTATGCCCTTCCACGCTTAGGGTGGACAAAATAATTTACAACAAGGGGTGGTGATGGACAGAGTCTCTGAATTAAGCAGAGTACTCTCACCCAGTCAAGAGATCAGGGCTAGATCCAACACCGTTTTTTAGCTCATTGCACCATCCCAGTATTATGTAGTAGGGCCTTACAGGGGAGGTCATGCCAAACACATGGGTAGCCCAACCCATAGTGTACCCTAGTGTATGTACGTGTTTTCACTGTATTCTAAGTGTCTTTCAGCATAGCACTGGTTCAGGGCCTGATTAGTCAGAATCAGTTACCACTAATACCAGTCAGCAAAACATTGGGGGCACAGGATAACTTTTCAACAAGGCCTCTTTCTGCACATTCTCTCGGTTCTTTCTGAATATCTCTTGCTTCTTTCTGCATCTTTCTTTGTCTTTCTGGACTTCTGTTGCCTCTCTGCATTTCTTTTGCTACTTTCTACGCATTTCTTCCTCCTTCTGCACATGTGCTACCTCTGTAAGCATAGTTAGAAGTTAGCATTTAAAAACCCTTTAAGATGTCATTAGTGATGTCATCAGTGATGTCACTGACCATCTCATGAATGACGTCATCAGCAGTGCATTGCGGGGGCGCGAGTTATAGTTTGCTCAACTAACTAGAACAGACGAATTTCTCTGATTTGTATGAGTGAAATGTCCAACTAACCATAACGTACCTGAAACCTGTGGTTTTTTCCAGTAGAATATATATATATATATATATATATATATATATATATATATATATATATATATATATATATACACACAACATGGTTAATAATGTAACTGACATACAGTCAACGAGAACGGAAATACAACTATTATCCCTGGGTCTTATTTTCTGCTCCAAAAGTAACTTCAATTACAATCAGGCGAGAATCGATGTGCTTAAGTTTATAAGAAAATTGAAACTAGTGAAATTCTTCACGTTTTCAAATGCGACCAATAGGACACCCAAAGAACATAAAATGCTTGATGCCCAACAAAATATTTTGCAGGCCTCGGATGTGGAAACATTGAAGGCACTACAAGCACTTGAGGATGAAATGCATAATATGACATTATCTACGCAACAAGCCATGAACAGAGCAGGTATGAATATTTCAAAAACAGTGGAAAGTCCATTCAAGCCAATTTCGACATTCCTCCCTGTGATGCCTAGGGATGCAGTTGATGTCTTCAATAACCGGGTGATAGTGGAACTGAAAAAGCTCAACCGAAAAGTCATGCTTAACAAAAATAAATGGAAGCATCTGGAAAAACAATACCACAACCTAATGAAAACACCGAGTACCAATAATGAAATCATTGTGAACAAAGCGCATAAAGGTGGGACTGTGGTACTTTGGCCAAAGACGGAATATCTTAAAGAGGCCTACAGGTATTTAGATGATACAATATGCTACAGAAGAGCATCTCCACAAGAATTAAGGGCTGTTAAATCCGCAGTTAAAGACGATTCGACCAAATGAAAGCGGAAAAAGGGTTTATTTCGAAGGATGAATTTAAATTCCTAAATAATGAATTCCTGGTGGTACCAGTAATCTACCTTATCCCAAAATTCCTATACCAGGGCGGCCGATTATTTCGGCAAGGAAGGGACTTTTTGAGAAAATCTTGCAGTATGTGGACTATTTCTGCGGGGATTTGTTACAAGTTTACCATTGTATATAAAAGATACAGGGGATTTTCTCAAGAAACTGCATAAAATGGCTTGGAAAGATGACTATATATTTATCACAATGGACATCACATTACTATATACAAGCATAAAACATGATGAAGATTTAAAGGCGGTAGAGCATTTGCTCAATAAGATGCCAATTTGTTTTTATAACCACAATCAAATGCTGCTAAGAATGATCAGCGTATGTCCTACCAAAAACTATTTCTTGTTTGGTAAAGACCTTTTTCAACAAATGAGGGGAGTTGCTATAGGGTCCTGCTTCTCTCCCAGTGATGCATGTTTAAACGTGGGCCGGTTGGAGGAGGTTCTCAAGGTAAAACACAGTCAGGATTGGAACAATCATGTAGTGAGTTGATGGCGTTTTATAGATTATGTTTTTATTATTTGGAGGAGTTCCGAGGAAAATGCTGCTTTATTCATAGACCAGATCAATATGAATATATTATATTTGGAGTTTACAGCACAGATTAGTAACCAATCAATTGAGTTCATAGATGTACAAGTATATCTTAGAAATGGTCAAGTGGAATCTAATTACACAGAAAAGTAACAGCATGGAATAAGATTCTCCATGCAACTAGCTCTCATCTCAGGCATCTTATTCGGAGTATCCCATATGGGGAATACCTCAGAATTCGTTAGATATGGTGCTCAGATGCTGACCTAGATATCTTTGAAAATGAGGCAACTGATAGATTCATAGAACAAGGTTATTACTTAGGAAATCTGACTCAAGCGAAGATGAAAGCAAACCACCTTGTAGGTGGAGGTCAGGTTCAACCATTGGAGAGCAAGATCCAGACCATAAAGGACTGGACTGCTCCCACCACCCAGACACAGGTCAGAGCTGTCTTGGGCCTACAGGAAAGTTGTCAGGGGGTATGAGTCCAATGTGACACCTTTGAATAACTTAACTTCCAAGAAAATGCCAAAGAAAGTTTGGTGGACAGTAAGCTGGCAAAAGGCATTTGATGACCTGAAGCAGGCCATGTGCACTGCACCTATTCTGCAAAGTCCAGACTACTCCAAGGAATTCATTGTTCAAACAGATGCTCCTGAGTTGGGGGGTAGGTGCTGTTCTTTCACAACTTAATAAACATGGTCAAGACCGGCCAGTAGCTTTTATTAGCAGAAGGCTGACCCCTAGAGAGAAAGGTTGGTCATCTATTGAGAGGGAGGCCTTTGCTGTGGTTTGGGCCCTGAAGAAGCTGAGGCATACTTGTTTGGCACTCACTTCAAGATTCAGTCAGACCATAAGCCCCTCTTGTGGCTAAATCAGATGAAGGGTGAAAATCCCAAACTGCTCAGGTGGTCCATTTCCCTACAGGGGATGGAGTTTACAGTGGAACATAGACCTGGGAGTGACCAGGCCACTGCAGATTGACTCTCCAGATATTTCCACTTAGAACATGAAGTCTCAACTGGTCAAGGTTAGTTTAATGTCCCTGCGTTGGGGGGGGGGGGTTGTGTAGGAGAGTAGGGGATGATTACACCACCTCACCCAGGCTGTGTGAACAGACCTGTGGTGTCAGTTTGGAGAGCCAGCCAGGGGTGGCATAATACATGCTGCAGCCCCTGGTGGGCCTTGGATGCACCTATGCCCTGGGTACCTATGGTAAACTATACAGGGGCTCACAAGTGTGACCCAGCAACCAATCTGGTATGTACCTAAAGTACATGGTATCAATTTAGAGAGAGAACAGCTAGGCTGTGAGCCTGATTAGCAGGGCCACAGCCAGACTGAAGTCGAAAAACCAGAGAATCACAGCAAAAAGTGGGGGTAACCATAGGAAGCAGACCCTACTCTCCTACAACGGGTATATCCCCATTTGTGTCACTTAAGGGTAGGAACCCCTATGCTGTCCCCAAGTTGGACTGGTGGGGTTAAAGGTTACCCAAAGATCATTAAAAATGTAAGGAAACAATAGAAAGACATAAAGATAAATACAGAACATAACATGGACTTAAAATAAGGTGCTATGAAACAACAATGGGCGGTGGGTGATTGGGTATTAGTCAAAAGACCTGAAGGAAATTCTTGTAATGGAAGTCAGTTCTACAAACCTATGCAGATTATTGAGATCAAACGCAATGTTGTAAAAGTGGAAAATGGCTAAGTGTGGAGTATTAATATGCTTATCAGACCCTATATTAAGGCTCCTGGATGTCAAGTGAATGGTCCTGAAAGACATGAGAACAACATCAGATACAAAAGAACTGTCAGTGCCAAAAGAAGGGGAATTGTTCTTGCCTGGCAAAGGGACTTTGTTATGTGATAAGCATTCCTTATTTTTACACGAATTATGTATATTCTAATGGTAAGGAGATGTGTTATAGTCTTGTAAAATCTGTATTCACAAAATGCTACCTGAAATGTTTTGCCCCTTATGGACCTCCTTTCCTTGCTTAAATATTGGTATATTGCTGGGATAGTCAAAGTACAGCCTGTGGGCCGCATGCAGTTCTCTTGACCTTTAATAGTGGCCCCCTGGTGAACAGCAGCACTGGGCTTCTGTTCCCTTGACAGAGCAGGAATATTCAGAAAGCTGCGAAACTAATGGGGAAGCATTTATTTACACATTATGGTAAAGAAGAAAAGAAGGTGTGTCTTAGACAACCTGTTTTTAGTTTAGTTTTAAAGGCATCTTGCACTAAACATGTTAAAAACATGATAAACTCTCTGCAAACCCTAAAAAGTGTATTTTATTAACATGCATGAGCGTTTTACCTTAGTAGATCAGAATATATCACTGCATTGAGAGGCATATATTAGCAGTGATAGTTTTCAAACATGATTTTGAAAAACATTCATGTCACCCCCATTCTGAAAACAATGCCATTAATGAACCAAGAGGCAAGTCAGATGCACCTTGTGTGTAGCCTTGGTTGTTATATAATAACATTACAGTTTATTAAATGAAACAAGAGAAGGTGTTGAACTCCTATATTTTATGCATCTGCTTCCCATCCTCCAACGCCCACCTTTCTTCGCCCAGAGACTCGCATTGCTGGCATCAGTGCGGCCCCGGGCATGCCACAGACAATAATTTATGGCACCCGGGGAAATGTTGGCAAGTACCCATGGTATATTGCCTTGTTCTCCACGCTTTCTACTTGGTATGTGCCACTATGACAGTTTGGAATGTTGGCTTTCGATGAGTTTTACCTCAGTTGAGGAGAGTCTTAAAGATGGAATAAAGCCTTTACTTATTCTACTTGTCTTACTACATTACTTCATTCGTGTTTTTAGAATGCAGAGACTATGGGAGCACAACTGTTGAGAAGGGTTGTTTTCTAGATAGAACCCAGTTGAACCTTGGGGACTGTGTAAAAGAGGGTCTTCTCTACAAGTGTAATCTGGATTTGCTCTATAATCAATTCATAAGTGCATTTTCTAACCCGGGTATCCCAATTCTCCTGGTCAGAGAATATTATAGCTTGGTAGGCACATTTCTAGACACTCACCAGCCCTAATCATTTCATACATTGCTGCATTCTAAGATTGCCTCAGAGAATGGCTGTGGCTTTGGCACCACCTAAGAGGGCCGCCTAGGGGAGAGGCTCCTCCACATGGAGGTTTGTGACCGCAGAGTCTGAGTACGCGGAGGCATTGGAAACGCCGCTTTACAGGAGGTGTGGCAGCTTCCCAAATCTTTTTCTGCAGCATCACGGCAGCATCCTCAGGAGTGGCCCTCATCTTGTGTTCTTCATTACTGCCGCAAGCAAGTTTTATAGCATGTTATGCACTTCAACAATTTTTTTTCTGGCTGGCTAAATGTTGCTGGTTTCTTTTTTATTATTTCTGATATGTGACTTTGCTAACAATTATTATTTTTTTCTCTTTATTGGTGGCCACGACAAAGTTTTTATTGAGGATGCATATTACTTCAGTTGAACTGCTGTCTGGCGCCTGTAGTTTTCTCCTTTGAGTTCAGGATGGCTGGGTGGCGATGGCTTGCAGTTAATTATTCTGGTTTTACCTAGTGCAGTACCAGCTACCGTGTTTGGTCATTTGGTAAAATAGAGTCCAAGTTTTTATTGGGAGCTATGATCTTTTTCAACCAGTTCTTGCACACTCTTTTTCATATGGGGAAGTTAAGAAAGCTGCAGTTTGTTTTTGCTTCTCAACCGAAATCTTCTTCTGTATCAAGTGCTGGTCCTTTCTCCGAGACATTAGCAATAGATAATTTGAATCCCTCTGGTGTAATGGCTATTTCTATTTCTCTTTGAGCAGCCTCCTTACAATCCTCCACAAGTAAGGTTCAGTCGCCCTCTTTTCCTTCTAAGCGAATAAAGCAAGATCTTACTTCGCTTGAAAAGTCTGTGTCTCCTATTTTCTTGGAACTACTGTTAGAGGAAAAGTGGGTGCTCCATCCTTTCATCGAGCAGTCTAAAAGCAGATTCAACATCTGGATGATAAGTGGTCAACAATGGAGACTTGTGTTTCTATGGTGGAACAGCAAATGGTGGACTTGAAGGAGGAGACTATTGAGATTCAATGCCTGGAAAAAGAGGTTCTCCAGCTCAAGCAACACACAGAGTACTTGGAAAACAGGAACAGGTGGAGCGATCTCTACATTTATTGCCTTCCTGAGTCATTAGAATTGGATGACTTTGTTTCCTTTTTTACCTTGTTGCTACCAAGATTGTTGGATATGCCTTCTACCTCGCTCAATATTCAGAGAGCTCATAGACTAGGTGCCCATCCTTCAGTGTCTGCTTCTCCTACCAAACCAAGAGAAGTCATCATACTATTTCTAAAGATTACTGATTTATTAACAGTTCTTTCTGCAGCCAAAGTAAAGTGTCAAGTCACCTGGTTGGGTTAAAGAGTTTTCACGTCTCAAGATGTTTTCAATGCTACTATTTCCAGAGGGAAGGAATCTCTTACTCTCTGAGCTCCCCTTGGAACTTTAGGTGGCAGATATGGGCTTTTTCTTTCTTGCATCTTTAAATTAACATATCAGAACAATACTACTACATTTGAAGACCCAGGTGAGGTTCAAAGTTCATACAAACGCATACATTGGCTAATATGGATACAGCTAGTCCTACTACTGATTGACTTCTTTCTCTTTTGTAGTTTCTCAGATGGTTTAGATTGGTCACTTTGAACCACCAGTAATTTTGTGTATTTATTATGTCACAAAATGTATTTTAAAGTGCTCTTTGTTTTCTTTTTATTTACAGATGTGTCTTATATCTTTCCATTGTGTGGTCTTTCCTCCTGAATGTATTTGGTCCCGATGTGGTGTGGATACTTCCCCCCCTTTGGGTGTGTTGTCATTTCATGTGTCATCACCACATCTTTCCCTTTTGTTATTTATTCAGGTATGCTTTTACAGTCATCCTTTTTGGATACTATTTTTTCCTTTTGCTCTTTATTAATGTCCTTTATCTTCACTTTTTGCCTTCCTTTGTTCCCCTCTTTTCCTCCACTTGTTATTCTTGTTATTTTAATTTTCTATTTCTATTCTTTTTCTAATTTTTAACCTTTATTCGCTATTTCTTATTCATTTCTCAAGCAATTTATTTATTGTTTACCTTCTATAATTTAATATCATGGAACATTAAAGAGTCTATTAATCCTGTTAAACATCAGAGAATATTATCTCATTTAGGTAAGTCCAACCCTGATTTAACTCTTCTCGGAGAAACCCACCTTACTGAAGCGAAAGGTTTAAAACTCAAGCGGACCTGGGTGGGAAATGTGTTTTTTCCCCATCATCGAATAAAAAGAATGGTGTTATTAAATTGTGCAAGAATTCACTTCATTTTACTTTGATCTCACACGAAATGGATGATACGGGTAGATGGATTATTGTTTTTTTTAAACTCTTTTTATTTAACAACTCATCATTCAATACATATCCAAAACAGTTTCATGTGCACATTTTTAATATTCAACTTACATGTTGCATTACAATGTGGTTGGGACGGGAATCCATAACAACACTAGAATCACTTGTTTTTTCTCGCTGTGTGAGGTGCAAATCGCTCTCACCTCACGCTATCTCGGGACCTGATATTTGTTACAGCCTACAGGAGATTCACAACCTCTCTGACGTACCTCTGTATTCCCACCAAGGTGACCATATCTTCTCCCACTTTCTAGAGCACCCCCTACTTTTGTAGATCACTTCCTCCACTCTTAGGCATCAGTCAAAGTCAACCTTCCACTCTGCCACTAGTGGGGAACATGATGCCCCCCATGCCGTGCAATGTTTCGTTTAGCTTTGCCGCTGCCAATGCCAGCTGGAGTCTTCTATGTTGGGCCCGTCTTCCTCTCCCTGTAAATCAACAGTAATCACTTAGCACCCTGATTCCCAAGACCCCAGACATTACTGCCCTCACCCCCTGCCAGTATGTACAAATCACGGGGCATTCCCATAAGATGTGGTAAAAGGATCACTGTTGAGCGCAGCCCCTCATGCACTGCGATGTATGTACCGCCCCCCATTTATGCAACAGAGTGCAGCAGTAGTATGAAAGATGCAAAACATTAAGTTGTATTAATCTAAATCTGGCTCGGATCGCAATGTTTCGAGGGATCTGTAGAGCTTCCACCCACTCTTGGTCATCAATGTTGCCTACATGGTTAGTCCAGGCCTGTCTGAGGGTACCCAAGGTGTCAGAGGCATTATGATTACAGTTAACCTTCTCATTGATAATATCCCTCTAATGTATATGCCCCTACACTTCCTGACCATACTTTATGGCCCTCTATTGCCAGGCAGTGCACACAGTATCATGTTTCCTATTTTATTTTGGATGGCCATTGCAACCAAATTATGGATCCCTTTTTTGATAGATGTTCTCCCGTTCATTTTTGTCCCAAAGAATGCATAAACAATTTCACTCTGCTATTTCTAATGGTGCCCTGGTAGATTCCTGGAAGCTCTCTAATCCTACAGCTCGTGACTATACGTATTATTCATCCTCTCATGGTACACTATCACGATTAGACTACATATTTCTTTACAAATCTCTCTCACAATGCATCATTCTATCTCATATTATTTCAATTATAATTTCTGATCATGCTATGGTTATTACTGACTTCGATTTGGTTCCTCCCTGTTCTCCTGTGCATAGGTCGAGATTTAATAATTCTCTTTTGCAAGATGCATAATTTTCTAGTTATTTTGTTTCCTCTGCTTCTGATTTCTTTTCATTTAATGATATTTCTCCTGCCTTATTATGGGATATGTTTAAAGCGTCAGCGCAAGATTTTATTTTACGGTATGTCTCTAAGCAAAAGAAGATTCGTGTTAAGGAACATACTGCTCTGCTCTCTTCAATTAAATCTTAGGGACAAAAGAATTTCTCTTCAAAGTTGCCATCTGATCTTCACAATTTACTTCAAGCAAAAATGCAATTTAATAGCATTTACTACTAATGAAGCAAACTCTATACTTCTTAGGACAAATGTGCATTATTATGGTGGGAAAAATGTAGGTGTGGCTTGCAGGCCAAGATGGCGGACACACAACTCTGAGGCACCGTACAGATACCCCTTAATTAGACATGGCGCAGCCATCCACTGTTCATATGTGCTGGATTCTGAAGCTGCTGACCCACCCTGCCCGCCACAACTGTTGCTTGGGCTCCTTGTCCTGTGTTTATTGTGATGCAACAACGAGCAGGCTGCTGAGGCCCGTGCTCTTGCTGGGATGCAGCGTGGTGCTGTGTCGTGCTCCAGAACCTGCCGTGCCCTGCCGGGGTCCACAGTGAGAACGGACAAGCAGAACCCATAACATTGTGGCAGAGAGGCATCCGGACACCCGGCACTGTGAGTAGCATTCGCATCAACGGAGGTGAGCTGAGCGTGACACTGGGCCTAGGGGAGGCCTACCCACAGCATCATCTGCTGCTGTGAGGGGGGTTGGGACCGGGGGTTCAGGGGCACCCCCCACGGCCCTCCCTCCCATGCATGAGAAGTGATCTTCCAGGGTGGTCCAGGGGCCGGATCAGGCCCAGGCCTGCGCACCTGACAACGCCTCCAGAGGCCACTGACTGCCACTCCCCCTGCCACCCCCTGAAGTGAGTGGGGCGCCATGGCGTGAAGCCTTCCCCGAGCCATTCTGTCAACTGTGGGGGAGAAGGAGCGCTTGCAAGACCTGGGGTCCGGCTCACGCAGAGTACACACCGTGCGGTGTCTCCCCCACAGACTGTTTGCTGCTACCTGAGACACCCTCGCCCTTCCCCTCCCTGGCCCGGAGGTCAGATTAGGCCTAGGCTGTGCTGGGCGGGACACTGGCGGAGACTGAGGGCTCTGAGCCTGGATGTGGATGTTTTTCTACTATCCCCAGGGACACCCGCCAGATAGAGCGGCAAATATACGCAGGCCACAGCTGGGCACACATTGCCGGGGCCTGCTGAAACCCGCTTATCTGGTTGTTGTAACTTGACTCTGTGCGACACACAGGGGCTGCACTGCGACCACCGTGAGCCTAGCTGGGCCTTGAAGTCCAGGATAACTTTCCCTGGCCTCTCTCTCCACTCCAGGAAGCGACACAATTCTCCAGGGGCCAGTGGTGAGATCAGACCCAGGCCCAATGACAACATTTTGCTGGCAGTAACTAGCATTTCACTTGGGGAGTGTGCCTGCACTTAATACCTCTTTGGATGTGGGTAGATCCCCAGAAAACAACGCCTTGCTATATGCCATGTTTGACCACCCACCACATGGACAAATCTTGCATCTGTCTCCGTGCACCCAATGCAGTTCGCTGCAGTTGCAGCAAACATCTTGTGCAGCCTGTGCTGTGTGAGGTATGCTCATTGTATAATCATATATTGAATACAGTTGAAGCGTGCATTGCGCTAGACCACTTTTGGGTAAGCTAGAAGGGAAATCCACTCTATCCATCATTTCCTCTTCTAAATCTGTATCCCACTTAACACGTAGGGCAGGCAGCGGTGAAGGCATTATCGCTCTGATACTTGTGTACAGCCACCTTGTCAGGTGTCTACCCGTCCCCATTAGATGAGGCATGTGCACTAAGTCATGTGTTGAACAAATGGATCACTCCACTTCTGCCTCAATGACACTACATCAGCACACATCCACAAGCCGTGCCCATCACAAGTAATCAACAACGAGGTCTAACGGTATTTATTCGCATACAAAGAGACCCCAAACAGGCATAATGTAAAACCATCACATATAATGGCGCACACCATTTCGGGAACCATAACCGGTACAACACACATGCCAAATCAGGGGTCCGGAATACCCTACTCTGCTATGCACATCCCTCCCTCTCTGATCGAGATTCCCGATAGTTGCTATTGTTTGGCCACATGGTTTGGGCGGATCCCAGTAGCATATCTTCTCAATAACTGTTTTACATGTTGGATTCCCCCACCCCTTTATTTTTTTCTCAGCCCAGTACACCTCAACAGTCACATTCATTATGGAAAACGTTGAAACCTTTCTTTTTCGGTTGAGGCTCCCCTCTATCTCCTTAATGCAACTTATGGATCTAGAGGAGATGATCACGCTTTTTGAACTCTGTGAAGCTATCAGAGCTCTAGTGTCGAGTAGGACCCCTGGGCCAGACAGCCTACCCTCTGAGTTCTATAAGACGAACGCACACACGTTGGTTCCATATCTGCTTGCGTTCTACAATTTCGCCCTCGAACCTGCAGTGCTATCTACCTACTTCATTACATGAAGGATTGCTTGTTTCACTCCCTAAACCTGGCAGGAACCCTACTGACCTAGGTTCCTATCGCCCACTGGCCTTTTGAGTACAGATTATAAGATCCTGTTTAAGGTGCTTGCTGA
Organism: Lissotriton helveticus; assembly: GCF_964261635.1. Lineage (NCBI taxonomy): Eukaryota > Metazoa > Chordata > Amphibia > Caudata > Salamandridae > Lissotriton > Lissotriton helveticus. The sequence continues at coordinate 1,164,805,575 of NC_136067.1, forward strand.
TCGCTTGCTGACACTGGTACCTCCCTGGTCCACTTTCACCCAATACGGCATAGAGGGCAGTTTTCTCCACTGGATTCGGTTGCTCTACACTATGCCGGCAGCCAGGGTAAAAACTGGCCCTTAAATTTCTGCTTCCATATCAGCGTGTCATGGAACTCATCAGGGATGTCCGCTGTCTCCATTGCTTTTCTCCCCGGCTGCAGAGCCTCTAGCGGCTGCCATCCGGGAACAAGCCGGAGACTGGGGAATTCCTCTGGGAGACAGCGTGCACATTGGCTCACTATACGCAGATAATATCTTGATATACCTTAGAGATGCGCGTTCAGTCCCAATTGCCTTGGCCCAGATACTCAACAACTTTGCAGGCCTCCCCAGACTAAGAGTTAACTGGAGTAAGTCATGTCTACATACTTTTGCGTCTGGGTGCCCGGATCTTGCTCCCACTATGTAGTCCCATAATGTGGCAACCCGACGCTTTCTAATATTTAGGCATAACTGTGTAACATCAGAAAGCAGATTTGTGTGACTGGGTAGGGGGGTCACTGCTCTCCGGTCTCAGATGTCTTTCTGGCTCACGCTTCCACTATCAGTTATGGGTCGGATAGCTCTACTGAAAATGGTGGCTCTTCCCAGGTTATTGAATTATTTTACCAACTTGTTCCTCTATATTTTGCCCTCCTTTTTCTGTGATATTGAGGGGACCATGAGAGAGTTTATATGGAATAATTCCCAATGTTGTGTAGCCCTTGCTAAACTTTACCTACCAACTGACAGAGGCGGGCTGGCGGTGCCGAACATAGGGCAATATTATCTTGCTTCATTCACAGCTACAGTGGGTGGCCAAATGGGTAGCGGGACTTCAACTATATGACACCGCTGCTCTTTTCCGCCTTGGTCAACCGGGTCCATACTCCAGACATTCCACCCCTGTGCAAACCGTAGGATAACTGACCCTTTGCTCTTGGGAGTTGCAAACCAATGTTATCGCAGAAGTATATATATATTACGCAATCAATGTTGCCATATGCACCAGTGCTACCTCTAAGGCACGCCACAGGTGGCTCTGTGACCCTCATCTGCTGAGTTAACAACCTGGACAGAAGCAGGGCTTCACACACTGGGTGATATACCAAGACGGCACTCTGGTGCATAACGACACGTTGACTGAAATCAACAACCACCTCCCGGTCAATTCCTGTTGTACAATTCCTTGTTTCTGCCCTGGGTGATAGTTAGGGAGACATGGCGACTGAGCACACAACACACTTAACCCTCCAGTATCTACATGTCATGGGAAGGCATCTCTCCAAATGGTATGCTGCTTCATTATGCCAACATACAGAGGTGACAATGATACCCCTGAGACCGCATTGGGAGATAGACAGACATCACTTCTTCACTGACAAGGAATGGGCCGAGGTACTGAGTAGTCCCACATATATTTCCTGCAACACTCTTTTCTGCCTCATCCTGCATTAAATCATACAAAGGGCATGCCTCACCCCTGCCAAAATAGATTCTTTCACCACACAGACGCCTCTTGCTCCAGATGTCACACTGCTGATCTCCTGTATATGCTATGGGCTTACCCCAGCTCGAGTACATGTTGGCGCTCGGTTGGTACTGCCCTGGCTGCCTGCACTGGTTGCAACATGTCACACACTCGGGAGGAGTGTCTTGCTACATCTTTATCCGAGAGGCAAGCATCAGAAAGCCACTCATTTAATTGTTTCCTCTTCTACCTCTGGCCCTTTTCAAGAGGATGTAATATGTCTAAGTCATGGGAAGGACCCCCATGACTGTAAAAATTATAGGCTTATCTCATTGTTGAGTGTTGACTATATGATTTTTGCTAAGATCCTAGCTCTTTGTCTAGAGTCCTTTCTACTGTATCTTATTGGTATGTAACACTCGGGATTTATTGAGGGCTGGCTTATCTCAGATAATACTTGTTTGTTGCTCAATGTTCTTAGTAAAGCTCTTCTACTTACATGTTCATTAGCTGCTATGACAATAGGTCCTGAGAAAGCACTTGACAGAATAAATTGGGAGTTTCTGCTTCAGTCTTTACAGTGCAAACACAAGGAGAGGATGGACGGAGCGCTAAAACATTTCAGACACTCACCCCCAGTCACAGATCTGGGTTGAATCCATCATCATTATTTAGCTCACTTCGCCAATGCTTGGTTCCAGTCCAGGGAGGTCCTGCAAATCAGTCTTGACCCTGTGCCTCATGGGAACAGTCCAGCCCAACTGCCAAGCCAGGTCTTCCTTGAAACGGAAACAAGCACCCTGGGACCAGTTTCTGGGTAATACCCTTCATCAGCCAGGCTGGCTTGAATACAGTGGCAAATTGAGCAAGGGACCCAAGTCTGGGCATTCCCTGCCAACTTAGGGCGTACCAAGCAAACAAAAGGAGATGATGGATGGTGCACTGAAACTTTTCAGACACTTGCCCCCAGTCACAGATCTGTGTTGAATCCATCATCACTATTTAGCTCACTTCGCCAATGCTTGGTTCCAGTCCAGGGAGGACCTGGCCTGGCAGTTGGGGCTGGACAGTTCCCATTAGGCACAGGGTCAAGACTGATTTGCATATGGCTGGGTTCAAACTGGAATGGCATGGTGAGTAAAAAACCAATTGATTTAGGCCCAGATCTCTGTACTGGGGTGAATGTATGACATTGTTCTGCATTCTGTCCATCAATTGTTTTTGCATTTGTCACCCAGAGTGGGACGGGCATGCCCATACGTGGGTCCCATGCTCTCCATGCCACTGGAGTCAAGCTATTCTGCTGATGAGGGGACATTGTTCTGCATCTGTCCATCAATTGTTCTTTTCGCATCAGTCTTTATGGTGGCATGGTTTCGGTTCTAAATGTATAGCTCTTATTTCCCTTTTATATCATGCTCCACAGGCTTCAGTATTGGTTAATGCCATGGTTTCTTCTTATTTTTATCTTTATGGAGGTGTGAGGCAAGGTTGTCCACTCTCTCCATTATTATTTGTTTTGGCACTTGAACCTTTTCTTTCCCGGATTTCCCGGATTCGGCTTAATTAATCTATTTCTGGGTTTATTTATGATGATCGTCATTTAAAATTCACTGCTTATGCAGATGATATACTTTTAAACATTTCTTCTCCAGAAAGTTTGTTGCCTCTTCTTTTGCCTGAAATTTCCTTGTTTTCCGTGGTCTCTGGGTACAAAATGAATAAAAGCAAAACAGAAATTCTTCCACTTAATAAACATACTTTCAGTCCTTATTATTGCATTACTGGTTTTCAATGGTCTGCTTCGCGGCAGGGGTGGCCCGCGATCCGAGTGCCCTTCGTGACCGGCCCTAACAAGAAGCGTGCCAGCAAGGGAGGTGCCCGCTGCCATCGGGGGGCCTCCCGGGAAGTGAGGAGCTCCTGTGTCCCGTCCGGGCCCTGCGGGGGACACGCACGGTGTGGAAAGAGAGGCCGGGGCGGCGGCCTACACTGGTGGGGCAGAGGCCCGGAGCCGGACAACACAGGATGAGTGGCCGCAGCGCGGGGGTCTCCGCGGACATCTGCGACTTCACTTGAGGGGCTGGGGCCTCGCTCTCCCTCTGGTCTATATACACAGCACACAAGAGTAGGTGGTGGACGCTGGGAGACCTGGGGACCAGTGCGGGCCTATTCACGATGTGAGAGGATGTTGGACCCCCTCCGGCCTCACTGATGCTCCTGTTGCACTGTTGGGGGTGAGTGGAGACGCCTGGGCTGGCCTCTGGATCTGGCCTGTCTGCTGCCCTGGCGCGGTGCCCGCTCTCCTTGGGGGTCCGCTGCGACTGTGCCGGATCCGGCCTCTGTGGAGCCTTGTGGCCCGGCAGCTTGGGCATTGTGACCCCATACTGCGAGGCTTCTTCTGCATGCGCCGGGGATTCCGCGGATGACGCTGCGGTGAGTGGGGACTGGCGACGCTTGGGGCCACAGCTATGCGCAGCCAGAAAGACAGCCGCGGACTCTTCACAACTTTACAGGCCTTTAAGTGGGGCTGCCTGGGGACACTTCAGCTGCTCAGGAGCCCAGGTGCGGTCCCTTTAGGCTGCTGCAATGCATAAGGACAGGATGCCCCGTGCCTCTCAGCCAAATAAACTAACGCAGTACACCACTCAACGACTCCCTTCGCAGCGGATCACGCGTCAATCGGGACAGGACAGAGAGAGTGAGGGCCCCGACGAGCCCTCCCGGGCAGAACTGCTGAAGGCAATACAGGGGTCCCATTCCGCCCCGGAGAGGCAAATAGAAACAGTGTCCATAGATGTGAACCTGCTGCGGGCGGATCTGCGGAAGGTGGCAGATAAAGTCACGACTGCGGAGGGGAATATCGTCCAGCTGCAGGGAGAGGTGGCGTCCCTAAAAAAGACGGTCTCGCAGCTCACCGCCTCAACGGGGGTGTTGGAGCGCAGGGCAGAAGATGTGGAAGGGAGGGCACGCCGCAGTAACATCAGGGTTCTTGGCATTCCAGAACGTTCAGAGATGGGCAATGCGGCGCGCTTCCTGGAACGCTGGATCCGTACAACACTCTGCCCCACGGGCTTGTCTGATGTCTTTTTAATTGAGCGGGCCCATAGGGTGCTGGTCGCCCCCCCCCAAGGCCGGGTGCCCCGTCGCGAGCCCTCATCGCTAAGATCCTGAACTACCGGGACAGGGACTGCATCCTGAGAGCGGCTAGGGAAACGGTGAACCTCACCTTTGAAAACGCCAAAGTGTCTATCTAACCGGACTACACCCACCAAGTGCAGGAACAGCAGTAATCCTTCCTAGCAGTCAAGCAGAAACTTCGGGAGTTACACCTACAGTACATGCTGCTATACCCTGCTAAACTTAAGGTCATTTCCCAGGGAAAGGTACATTTTGTGAAGCCCCGGAGGAGGTATGGGAGTGGCTGGAGATCAGGGGGATGCCCTTCCGCCGGGCAAACGGGGGGGCCTGGAGTACATGGGGGACGTGGCCATCAAGGAGGCTCAGTAACAGACACAGATACTCTTCATAAGCCGCTGTGTGCGAGGAGAGGCAGCGTGTCACGGTGGGAGATGACGGGGCCCTCCGCCTGGAGTTGTCAGGAACCGACGGCCTTCCTGCGCTTTCCGTGACTCCCCCTCGGGATGAGGTGCTGGTCCCAGACACTCTGCAGCCCACGACAGACACTCTCCCGCCTACCACTGACACGGTCCCTGAAACGGCTGGGGCCTCTATGGTGGCCTCCACGGCTTTGTCCTGAAGGACATATCTGGTTGTGATCTGAACTGTTCTGAACCGTGGGTCTTGGTCGGCCCAACTGGTCTCACTCACGACAGGGGTAGTGTTCTGGGGTGCTTGGATCTGGGGGGTGGGGCGCTGTTCCTAGGGGGGCGGGGGTTCTGAGAGTTGCGCATGCCTAACTCCTGATGGTCCAAGCCCTATGTCGGTGTTGAGACAGCTGGTTGTGCCGGGAGCTGGGTGGGGGGAAGGAAGTTTTTACCTGTTGGGAGGTTTAGCCCGGTTGGGTGTATGGGGTGGCTGTGCATATTCTGGCACCAGCAGGGGAAGGGCATATCGGCATGTTTTGTTGTTGCAAGTATATTGCTCGTGGAAGGTGGGTGGTTGATGTTTGGGGAGGGGTTGCTGAGGGGAACTGTTACAGGCATCGTATGTATCGCATTTCGGGCACGGGATCAGGGTGACAACTTGGGTAGAGTACTATGGCTTGCTCGGATGCGTCACCAGACATGGGGTATAAGTTTTTAAGTTGTACCGTGAGGGGGCTGGGCACATGTACTAAAAGACATAGGGTCCTGTCCTTCCTTCGCAGACACAGGGTCTCCATTGCGTGCCTCCAGGAAACTCACCTTACTGATGATGGAGCCCAGAAATTGGGGAAAAAGTGGCGGGGTCAGATGTTCCACTCTTCGTTTTCTACGTACGCCAGGGGGGTTCTGATATGGGTGGCACCCGGGGTCCCGTTTGCTGTCCAATATGTGGAGGCAGACATACACGGGAGGTACCTGCTCCTCCAGGCGAAACTAGATGGCAGGGACATCACTATACTAAACTCATATGCACCCAACATGGATGACCCTGTCTTTTTCCAGACCCTTCAGGAGGTCCTGATCCCAGACCTGGAGGCACCGGTGCTTTGGTTAGGGGATTTTAACTGTGTCCTTGATCCCGCTCTTTATAGGTTTCTACCCCGAGCTGGCACAAAACCACGAATGACAGCGAAGCTTAGGGAGGTCATGGGGAATATAGGAGCTCTTGATCTTTGGCGAGAGAGACACCTGACCCAGAAGGTCTACACCTGTTTTTCCTCCATTCACAATACACATAGTCATTTAGATAGGGTGCTAGTGGTGAACACAGAGTCAAACATGTCACTTGAGGTTACCCATCAGGCCCGTTTCTTATATGATCACTCCCCGGTGGCGTGCATGGTAAATTGGGGGGGGGGCGCCGGTTTCCCGCCCCTGGACCTGGAGCTTGCCGGCGGATATCCTTCAGGACCAGGTGGGGAAATGTCATATAGAGACCGCTCTTAACGATTACGTGGACCTCAACTGGGAGGGGGGGAGCTTTCTTTGGCCACTAGATGGGATGCCCTGAAGGCGGTGGTGAGAGGGGCGTGCATGGGCCTCACCTATGGGGTTCGGAGACAGCTCCACCGGGACTTACGGGAGGTGGAGGATAGTCTTTTAGGCTTTCAAACCTCGACGGCTACTGATGCTTTACAGCAGGAGGAGGAACAAAATGCTCGGTCTCGCATTCATGATATCCTAGAACGGCTTGACAGATATATCCTTGGCCAATATAGACAGCACCTCCACAGGGAGGGCGATAAATCAGGTTGTCTTTTGGCCTGGATCCTTTGTCGGGAGCAGGCCCCTGAGCGTATTGTGGCCCTGCGGGAGTCTACAGAAGGCGTGGTCCACTCAGAAGTGGGCATCCTGCGAGTTCTCAAGTCTCACTTACAGCGGGTAAATGCCGCTGACCTTACCATTACCGAGGCCTCTTATCTCCCTTACCTTCAGGGGTTGACCCTGCAGTCACTTCCCAAGGAGGCACAGGAGGAGTTAGATGAAGCCCTGACGCTGGGTGAGGTGCGTTCTGCACTTGGCCGATTGCCGCGAGCTAAGTCCCCGGGGAGTGATGGGTTCCCTCCTGAATTTTATCAGACATTCGAGGGTACACTTTCCCGCCTCCTCTTGCAGGTATTTCTCGAGGCATTTGAACACGAGACTCTCCCACTGAGTATGATACAGGGGGAAATTTGTATGATCCTGAAGCCGGGGGGGAACAACATAACCCTTCGTCGTATCGCCCGATCACGATGATCAACACGGACGTGAAGATTTTGTCCAAGCTACTAGCCACGCGTTTGACGCCATATATGTCTCACCTGGTCCATGAAGACCAGTGCGGGTTTATTCCAGGGCGCAACACGGCCATGAACCTTCGGGGGTTGAATCACACTATGCATGAGGTACGTGGCGGAGAGGAGCGGATGGTTCTGGTGTCGGTCGACCTCGCTAAAGCGTTTGATACAGTCGATTGGGGGTATCTACTAGAGGTCCTCCGGGCAGTAGGGTTAGGCCCCAACTTTTTTCGCTGGATTCACATTCTATATATGGCCCCTCGCGCCAAGGTGAGGCTTGGAGTTGCACGGTCAGAGGAGTGGCGACTGGGACGGGGTACACGCCAGGGGTGTCCCCTCTCACCGCTCCTGTTTGCCCTGGCCATAGAGCCCTTTGCTGTCCGAGTCGGAACAGAGATGGCACAGTGGGGTATTACGGTGGGAGACACACGCAGTGTCATCTCTTTGTATGCGGATGGCGTCTTGCTCTATTTGACAGCTCCACGGGAGGCACTGCCGATATTGCTGCACCACCTGGATCGGTTCAGCGAGGCGTCGGGGCTGTAGCTTAACCGCGGCAAGTCTTTGAACTTCCCTTTGCGGGGTTTGACTTGGTGCCACTGGGAGACTTGCCAGACCTCGGGCTCCGTTGGGAGCGGGAGGGATTCCGTTATTTTGGAATTCAGGAGGCCCCGACTGACTAACAGCTGCTGGTCCGGAATATCGATTGGATACTCAAGTCCCTACAGCAATCGGTGTCCTTTTGGAATTCTTTGCCACTTTCTTTAATTGGACGGCTGGGCGTCGCTAAGATGGTAATGTTTCCCAGGACGCTATACGCCCTCCAGAATTTGCTGTGTCCTCTTCCCCCACGAGTCTTTTGCACTCTTAACATGCTGCTCACGTCCCTGCTTTGGGCGGGCCGGTGCAACAGGGTAGCACTACACACTATCATTCGCAGCTACGAGGAGGGAGGCCTGGAGGCGCCACTCTTCGACTTATATTATTATGCGGCACAACTACAGCCTGTGACCCAGTGGTTCACAGACGCGGATAACTGGGAGACGCGCCTTTTAGAGGGCAGGGCGAACATACAAGGGATGCAGGTCGCACTGATGCAGGGCAGGGGAGCGGACAAAACTCTTCCTTATGTTGTGCATCATACAGCTGGCATCTGGCAGCGGTTTGTGGAGAGGGTCTTGCGGAGGGCGCCCTTCCATAGGGAGCTACCGGTCTCGATACTGGCCCCTTTCGTTGCCATGGAGAAACACATGTCCTTCCACTCTTGGCGGGAGGGGGAATGTGGGGTTCTAGCTGATCTCTACCCTAACGAGTCCTTCCTGACTTATGAGCAGGTGGAGGAGGCCTTTGGCCCTGGGAGAGGGCAATACCTGCACTATCGGGGATTGCAGGATGTGGTGAAGGTTACCTGGCCTCAGTGCCCTTCTTTCCTGCGGCAGGAGGCGTAGACTAATCTCTCTACTATATACAGCTATGAAACAGGACTCCACCCCACCGGTGCCGCTGTCCTGGGTGGCATGGGAGGCAGATATCGGTACTGCGCTGGAACAGGGGCAGCGGAAGCGAATAGGGTCCCTTATGCGCAAGGTATTGTGCAATGTACGGTTCAAATTGATACACTTTAACTTCCTACACCGCACCTACCTGACTCCAGTCTCGTTGAAGCGCATCCCTGGGGACGAGTCCTTCCTGACTTACGAGCAGGTGGAGGAGGCCTTTGGCCCTGGGAGAGGGCAATACCTGCACTATCGGGGATTGCAGGATGTGGTGAAGGTTACCTGGCCTCAGTGCCCTTCTTTCCTGCGGCAGGGGGCGTAGACTAATCTCTCTACTATATACAGCTATGAAACAGGACTCCACCCCACCGGTGCCGCTGTCCTGGGTGGCATGGGAGGCAGATATCGGTACTGCGCTGGAACAGGGGCAGCGGAAGCGAATAGGGTCCCTTATGCGCAAGGTATTGTGCAATGTACGGTTCAAATTGATACACTTTAACTTCCTACACCGCACCTACCTGACTCCAGTCTCGTTGAAGCGCATCCCTGGGGACAGGGGGACAGCTGCCCAAGATGTAGTGCAAGGGGAGCAGGCTTCTTACACTTAGCCTGGGACTGCCCTCTGATCAGGAGTTTCTGGGCGGGGGTGGTAGATCGAATAGTCGCCACTACAGGCCGTCAGATAGCGATGAACCCCTTGCATTGTTTGCTGGTGTTAGTCCCCAAGCCCAAGAAAAGGAAACTCTCCTATAAACTCTTACAATTAATGTTGGTGCTTGCCAGGCGCAGGGTGGCGATCACTTGGATGGGGCAGAGGGCCCCCGGATGTGCCCACCTGGCTTAAATATTTATTTATTTATTTATTTATTTAAAGAGTTTTATATTGCGCTGGCTAGACCCGAAGGTATCAGAGCGCTTTACATGAGAATCAACAATGTAACAGAAAAAGTTCAACAATTACACAATACATCAAAAAATAGGCAATACAATTAGGAGAGGAGAGAAAGGAGAGAGAAAAGTAGTGGAGGGGGCAGGGGAGGTGAGAAAGGGAGATAAGGGACGAGACAACAAGAAGAGATGAAAGAAAGTCTGTCTAAAGATCGACCGGGTAGGTGACGACCAAGGAGGGAATCCATGGCCCATCTCCCCTATAGCTAAACCAGGTAGCTCCATCGGGCATCGGACAAAATAGTTCAGTCTCAATACATTGAGAGAGGAGAGAAGGAGAGACATAAATAGAGGGAGGATGCGGGAGGAGACGACATGAGAGACGGAAAGAAGTGCAACAATGTGGTTCAACAATATAACAGAAAAAGATCAACAATTACACATTACATAAAACAATCAGCAATACATTAGGAGAGGAGAGAAAGGAGAGAGAGAAGTAGTGGGGGGTAGGGGAGGTGAGAAAGTGAGGATAACGGAAAAGATAACAGTAGAGACGAAAGGAAGTCTGTCTAAAGACCGACTGGGTATGTGACGACCAAGGAGGGAATCCACGGCCCATCTCCCCTATAGCTAAACCAAGTAGTTCCATATCTGGCATCAGACAAAATAGTTCAGTCTCAGTACATTGAGAGAGTAGAGACAAAAAAAAAGGGAGGATGCAGGAAGAGACGACAGGAGAGACGAAAGGAAGTTTGTCTAAAGACCGACTGGGTAGGTGACGTCCAAGGAGGGAATCCCCGGCCAGTCTCCCCTATAGCTAAACCAGGTAGCTCCATTGGGCATCAGACAAAATAGCTCAGTCTCAGGTGGTGAGGGAAGAGGTTAGCTCATGGGGGCGTTACAGCCGTTTCCAAATAAAAGGCAAATATCCTTTTGCAGCGTGAATCTTTTCTGGATTCACATGCTGTGCATTATTCCGCCATCTAGTGGTTGGGTCTGGAATTGTATTTGTCTTTTTTTTCTTCTTCCCTCTGTGGGCGTCGGCATACAACCATTTGGTGTCCTCCTGTGACGTCGACTTGTTTCCTTCGGAAGCTCCCACCTTCGGTCGACATGTTCAGATTCTTTTTTTCAGCTGTTGGGTCTAGATCGATACGAGAGGAGCTCCTGAAAGCAATGGCGTGGTTACAGCTCTATTATAAACAATGATTACTGTTGTCAAAAATGGAAGAAAGGCCATTGGCAAACTAGATGTAAAACAAGCCTAAGTGACATTGAGGATGCGTCTGAAGAAGCTGTTTCCGATCAGACCAGCAAAGGAGCTGTTGATTCCTAGGAAGATGGATCCATATGCAAACACTTTCCTGTCACCTTCTGGAAGTTGCTCCAGCTTTTTAATCAAGAATGCCATGACGTCTGACCTTGAAAGGTCCATCCGGCCCATCTGCGAAGAGTCGAGTTTCACAAAACCTTTCGCCGACATCTTGACTTCAAAGTCTCCTTTATTATTTTCAAATAATAGACTTTTGAACCATGCTGCTTGTTGCTGCGCTCCTTATCCCTTGAGTCAGCTCCTCCGCTGCGCCGCAGTTGTCAATACTCATATGCAACTTACTCGGAGAGATGAGAAACTCCAGGACGATTTGCTCGCCTGGCGAACCATGTGTGCCTCGGGACTGGTGGAGAGGGGGCGGTCTTCCCAGAGCGAGTCTGACGGGGCAAGTGACGAATTGTTCTCGCCAGGGGGGTCGGTATCTGAGGGTGAGGGAGGGGCGGACCACTAGAGTTTATCTATCACCGGGAGTTGTTGTGCTGTGCTTGGTTGCTTCCTCACAATGTTATTTATATGCCTGCTAATCTGTTATTCCTCATGTGTCCGTACCTCTCTGGATGATACCTACATTCCCAAGTGCCATAATGAGGTTGTCGAAATGTGTACATGTGTTGTAGTGATGGCAATTTTTTTTGTTGTATATGTTACATAACAGAAAAAGAAAGTTAAAAAAAATATATATTCAGGTATCCGGTTCATAAACTCTATCTCAGATACTAAGAAAAGTAACTTTTAAAGAATTAAACACCAAGGTTGAAAATATTCTGTCCTCTTGCAATTTTTAATTTCTATCCTGGTGGGGGCATTTAGATGATGTTAAAATGATGATCTCTCCCCTCTTCTTTCTATGTTAACCGTTCATATGCCAAAAAGTTTTTAAAACAATTAATTCAATACTCATTAAATTCTTATGGCATAATAACGCATTGCGTGTAGCACTAACTACCTTACAAAAGCCAAAATCAGCTGGGGGGGGGTCAACTTTCCAGATTTTATTAGCTATCATAGAGCTTTTGCGTTACAACAAGCTGCCCTTTGGACATCTGAACTGACTTCACCTCTTTCTCCATTGTGGTTAGAACTGGAAAAGGCTTTTCTTATAACATTTACTTTTAAGGAAGTATTTTCTTTCTCGTCTACAAACTCACTTCTTCACTCCCCTATTTTAAAGCACACTGTCTCATTGATCAAGTCCACGTTTCTGCCAACCCATCTGACTTCTCCCATACATCTAGATATGACGCTATGATATAATTCTTTAATTCAAATTAATAATAGGCCTCTTTTGTGGCGTACTTGGAAGGCTACGGGTATTATGTAGGTATTTCAGCTCTTTCACAATATTGTTCCTATTCCTTTTCCTCAATTTTGTCAGACTTATCATTGTCCCAAATCTTTTTACTCTTGCTTCCTCTCTTTAATGAATGTGGTTCTTGATATTTCTTTTTCCTTACTATATTCTTTGAGTTCAGTTTCTTTTTCCTCTGGATTTACTGAGTTCCTTGAAACAGGTCCTAGAGCATCGGTTATGTACAAGTACCTCTCACTTCCGAATCCTTCTCAAACCAAATCCAAGGTAGAGCTTTTCTGGGAGGAGGATTTGGGGGTAATTGGGGATGTTGGTTTTTGGAATATAATATAGCCACGTTTTATAACATTTCTAGATCACCCAGTATTACTCAATCCTTATTCTTCCTATATTACAGCCTTTATTTTACTCTTCTAAAATGCACTAGATTTTCCTCAGGTGTTACTGCTAAATGTTGGTCCTGTAATTTCCCCAAGCGGATTATATGCACATGTTATTTAGTTGTCCTAAGACACTCTCCTTCTGGCATACAGTCTGGTCCCAAATTAAAAAGGTTTTTCATATACAATACTAGTTTAGCCAGTCAGTCATAAAATTTATTTCGATTTTAAAAAAAATCACAAAAGTAAAAACAACATACCCAAAGAGGTGAAAATGAATGTATCCAACATACATCTTGAAAAGATTATCTAAAATTGGTACAGCCACCCTGGAAGTTCCTGATAATACAATAAATAGCTTAAAAACACTAAAATACACCGGGGCAATGCTGCCGTCTAGGAAACCATCCTTCATTATTTTGAATCACAGATAACCATCAATACAATAAAGTGCATAGTGCTAGTTTGATCACATAAAGGTACAGGACATAGGCATGAGCCTTTACCTAAGCCTTCTTTCTTTCCAACGAATCACCCACAACCTGCCCAGGAACTTTGCAACAGTGATCACTACAGGCCCTTCCACAGATGTTTTTAGGTTCCTGATTGCCTCGCTGCTGGACCTGGTCCCCAAGTTTGAACATATAGGTTTCAACCAACGGGACCTAGGTTTACGGTACACTGGGCAGGCAAAGAAAATATGTTCCAATGATTCATTCATATCAGGACAAAAGGGGCAGTTGCTGATATTTGAGCAACACCAGTTGTTAGTAAAGACATTCGTAGAGAGCGATCCCACCCTAAACTGATGATACAGTTTCCTGTCCTTAGGGGTGGTGATTAGATCCCAATAACCCTCATATCTGGCTTCATGCTAGCTGTCAAGGAAGGCTTTGTACAAGGAGGGGCTAGTGGAAGCTGCAAACCATCTCATGATTAACATGTTCCAATAAGCTGCCTTTAACTCGATTTTGGTTGGAAATGTACTTTCAACAGGGGATGTCCATAAACGGCTCATCCGCATCTCACAGAGTGTATTTTTAACACACCTTAACCACAAAATGTTCCTAGTGACATCAGTTTCTCTAACTTCTAGTAGAGCCAGAGCATAGTGTGAGAGCTATGGTGTCACCCAAAGCCTCCTCCAATATGCAACTGGCCTATAGTGTGCTACATCCCTGATCGAATGGCATCCCAGGTCTAGATATAAGGGTAATAACGGGGTGGACTGAGGGAGGCCAATTATGGACCTCAGGAATTTGTTTTGTGCTATCACCAGAGAATCCAAATTGGCATAACCCCACAGCTCTGCCCCGTATAAGATCGAGGCGCCAATTTTGTTGTTGTATATGTGTAACAGGGGGGCAATTGGTTTGGTGTGTGATATTTTCTGCTCCTTAAGCAGGGCACCTGAGAGTTGGGCATGCTTGACAGTGAGCAAGTCTATCTGGGGCTTCCAGCTAAGTTTTTTGTCAATTGTTACCCCTAAATAAGAAAAAATCTCTGTTTGTTCTAAAGTACCTCCCTTCATTTTGACATCACCCACGATAGTCTTGTGGTTGTGTAAGACTATATATTTTGTTTTGTCCTCGTTGACAATAAGATTGTGGTCCTCACAAAACTCCTCAAATCTTGTGAGGGCACGTTGAAGGCCCTGTCTCGTCTTGGAGAAAATGAGGGTGTCGTCTGCAAACATGAGGAGAGGGATTTTCGACCCAACTAAAGACTGTGCATCCGTAGGAAAGTTCTCAAAATATTGCACTACCCCATTAATGTATATTGAGAAGAGGGTGGGTGCTAAAACGCACCCCTGTCGCACCCCCTTCTCAACTGGGAATTTCTCGGTGGTACTTCCCCGCGCATCCCATCTCACCTGCGCGTATTTATCGGCATGCAACTTAATTAAAAAAGCCCGAATATCCAGCGGCATACCTATCTTCAAAAAATGCGACACATCTTGGGATGGGGAACGAGGTCGAATGCCGACTTAAGTTCGACAAAGGCTGCGTAGATGGTGCCTTGCCCTAGTACTACGGTATGCCAATATATGAGAATAAACCTGAGCACCTGATCCACAGTGCTGGTGCATGACCGAAACCCCGCCTGGAGATGGAAAATGATGTCACGTTCATCCATCCAAGCCTGAATTCTGCTTAGTACCAACCTTGCTGATACCTTTTGAATGCAATCAATAAGGCTTATAGGCCTATAGTTCCCCGGTAGGGAGCGATCCCCCTTTTTGTAGATGGGAAGTATTACTGCTCCTGCCCAAGTACCGGGCATAAATGCTCCATTGGCGATAGCGTTCACAAGAAACTGGATGTATGATGCCCAAGTATGTATGTCATGGAGGAACAGGTCAGCGGGAATGCAGTCAGGCCCAGGTGCCCTGCCTTTTGGGACTAGGAGTAGAGCGTTTTCCACTTCTTTCTTGGTAAAATATAGAGTGGAAATGGGGGTGGCATTTCAAACAGATCGTATGCATCACCAGCACATGCAAACTGGGCTTTGAAATGTGAGACCCACTGGTGTGGCTCCCCGATGGCGCCTTGCTAGGGGACCCACTACCCCCCTTCACCATGTGCCAGAAAGTCATGTTTCTCCCAGAACATGCTTTAAGCAGTTCCGCCCAGTGTTGGTCGTCCCAGTCCCTTTTGGCACGGTGTTGGGCTGCCTTATAGTCAGTCCTAGCCTTACGTATGTCTAACCTATCTTTTGACCTGATTGCCACAGCTATATTCCTATAGGCCATGCAACAAGAAGTGTCATACCAGGCGGCAGATTTGAAGCCCGAGTGTTTCATGTGTTTTTTAATTTTAGTAATGAAAAAGCTTTTAAGCTTAGTAAAAAGATCCTCATGGACCTGCACGACAGTAAAATTAAACTCTTCCTGGGTTGCGCAAGTCTGTAGAGTACCTAAGGCGTTAACTACCAACCTACTCATTTGTTTCATATGCTCTTCCTTTTTAATTACATTTGCCCATTTGACTTGTTTAGTGTCATTTGTCAATTGGGCCTCTACATAGTCTGTACATGGTGCCAACCTTGCTCCACGGAATATATGCGGGAAACGTAAGGAGAGTAATAACGGGTTGTGGTCGCTTTCAGGCCGTTCACAAACCACCATATCTATTAAATTGGACCAGAACTCCTTATTGAGTAGGGAAAAATCTATTCGACTGGTACGCTGCCCATTGCTAAAGGTGGGCATACCATGTTTGTCAGAAACGGATTACCCGTTAACTGCCCTAACACCTTGTTCCAGACAAAAAACGTTTAACTGGAGTGCTGCGCTCGACCCTCTTTTTATTGCGGGTAGATCCAGCAGAGGAATGGACCACTCTGCATCCTCCTCTGCACTAAAATGTATGTCTTGAAAATTCAGGGGTTCGAATGTGCAATTAAAATCGCCTGCTATTATTACATTATTGTCACCTCTGTGTTCTGATAAAAAGATATCTAAAAGTGCTACCGTAGGAGAGGTTTTCCCACCTTGCAAACCCCTTGAGTAAACATTAATGAGTAGCAGGTCTGGGATATTTGCCTGCTGTAGCCTAATTATAAGGATGTCCCTACAATTAATTTAAATCTCCTCCAACTTGAACTGATCACATTGTCTTACCCAAATAGTCAATCCCCTTTTGGTCTACCACGCTGCCCCTGTTCCGCAGCTTTGGAAAAGTTTAAATAACCATGGCGGAATACTTGGTCCACAGCCCAAGTCTCTTGAAAGAACAGAATATCTAGCTCCCCAATGAATATAGTCCAATCGACAGAGGCTATTGTCTGTGTAAACCCCGCGATATTCCATGAAGCTAGTTTGGGTCCTACAGTGTCGCTGTAATTATCACTATAGCCTGGCTGAAGGCAAGGTCCACACCTCACCAGAGGGGATTAGTCCCCTCATCCAGGTGGTTAACTACGGGTGTTGGTCCACAATCCCTCCCATACCACTCCTATGTGTACCCGGATACTTTTCTATATTCTGCCCATTTGGTGAGGATAGAGATGAACTGCCTTTATTGATAGGGCCTGAAACACAGTCGCCCTCGCCCGATTCAGCTATTGGGGGCAAGGTCTTATTAGAGACCAGTGGACTTCTTAGTCAGTCAATATCCTCCAGAGTGGAAAAGAGCTCAAATCTGGTATGGGTTGGTACTTCATAGTCATAGGAGCCTTGTACATGGACTACGTCCCTAGGACCCACCCTTCCAGTTACTTGAAAAGAAGTGTT
Source organism: Lissotriton helveticus (assembly GCF_964261635.1). Lineage (NCBI taxonomy): Eukaryota > Metazoa > Chordata > Amphibia > Caudata > Salamandridae > Lissotriton > Lissotriton helveticus. The sequence goes on from NC_136067.1 coordinate 1,164,822,591, forward strand.
ACGGTAAAAGAAGCCTAGTGGCAAAATGCTAATATTATCCATACTCAAGTGCCTAGCCCCTGCCCTTTCTAAAATGGTTTTAACTATCAGTGGGGACCCAAAGTTCAGCAGCACACAGTCACCACTAGAAGATTTCGGTGATTTCCCTACCCATGAAATTCTGCGTATCATTTTAAATTCTTGAAATAAGTGGTTACCCAACCCAGTTCTGGTATTCAGCAAGTGAAGAGCCTTGTTCCTAAGTGAGGACCAGTGTTCCTCATTTCCAGAAGAAAGGGCTGGCACATTAGAGAGTATGATGGTGTATGGCTTGGCTTCAGGCGGTAAGTTAAAGGAGTCACTGGGGCTAACTACGCCACCCTGTGGCGTCCCTACATCTTGACGCCCAGCATGTTCCCACCTAGGGCCGGCCTTAGCTGTAGTAATAGTTGAACTGCAAGAGTTTACAATAGGAACAGGCGCTGCAATATTTGCACAACCACCAACCTCAGTGATGGGCGATCTTATTGTGTGCGCCGTAACTGGACTAGGTTCAGTTAAACCACCAGAATTTTGATTACTCTATATGGGCTTTGGGGAAAAAAGGTGTTGCTCTATTTTGGTCAGTCTTGTATCAATACCGGACAGTTTTGTGAGCAGATTTCTCTTCAAGTTTAGCTAAAATTCGATCTTCAAAGTCACTGGACACCTGTTGAACATTGGCTAGATTCCTACCACCTGATAGGCTCAAGATACCTGGGTCTGAAACGGCATGGGGGCCACCCTTGTTACCCCGAGCCGTCCCTCTTGTTTTTGCCACTTTACTGGCCTGGTGCGTGATTTGGGGCAGTGCACACGCTTTTCTTTTTTTGTTTGTATTTGTGCCCTCCCCATCCTTGGTCTGCACGGATCTTTGTTAGCGCGTAAGGATCTTGGCAGGGGGAGAGGGTACAGGAGATGGAATACTGACTAGATTGGATGTGTCATTTAATTGGGGTACTGGGAACAAAGAAACCACTGGCGGCGTACAGTTGGTTGGTAAGTCTGGAATTAGCAATGGACCTGGTAAAGGAGCTTAAGAGGAGGCTCGACGGGGATCTAAGGAGATCTAAGGAGAGTCTCCTGTGGGTAAGCTCAATGTCATGTATTAGGACAGACTCGGCCCGCATGTGGAGTAGTGTGGCTCACTGGTTAGAGGCGGCAGGCCCGAGAGCAGAAGTCGGCCCGGGACCAGGGTTCAATTCCCGACGCGGCAGGGTCGTGGACCTTGGTCAGCGGACTCGATAATTCTCGCTTCGGTGCTTACTCTAAACAGGGGTTCCACTCGGCAACTCTGGGCATTAGCTTGCCTAATCTCCACAACGGCCCCACCAATTCCGGGGATGCCTGGCTCCACCTTGGGGACTCCCAGCAAGGGACCATCCCACAGGGAAAGCCAGGACGGGTTCCCCAGAGTTATACAGCGCCAGGAGACCTATGGACGGGTAGCAGTGCGCTTTACAAGCTCAAAAACATTTAACAACATTTAACAACATAAGAAACGCGTCCAGGGTGCCTACAACCCCTGGGCCGCCTACCCCCTTACGATTACCCTTGCTCATGACAGCTTAATATTAAATAAAACTTAAAAATAATTAAAATATATATATAACACTGCAATATTAAACAAAGTAAAAAACAACTGACCATATCCAGAATAGATCTAAATATCCGAAGAAAGAGGGGTGGCCCAGCCCAGCCTCCTCCTGGCTCTGGCGGGCGAGGATGGGCCCGCCCTTGGCCCGGGTTGGAGCCCTTGAGCATTTTAAAGCGCCTCCTGGTGCTTTCTCAGTGACGCTGTGACTGGCACCACGGGAAGGACGCTGGGAGTTGTAGTCTCAGCCCTGTAGTGCTCACAGGTAGAGGGAGCTTGATGGTGGAAGAAGCGGCGTTGCAGTCCCCTTGGACTGTTTCCTGGAAAATAGAACCGGTGCAGCAAAGGTTTGAAGGGACCCACGCTGCGGGAGCCCTTGAGCGTCTCAGTGACGTTGTGACTGGCACCACGGGAAGGACACTGGGAGTTGTAGTCTCGGCCCCCGTAGTGCTCACAGGTAGCGGGAGCTTGATGGTGGAAGAAGCTGAGTTGCAGTCCCCTTGGACTGTTTCCTGGAAAATAGAACCGGTGCAGCAAAGGTTTAAAGGGACCCACGCTGCGGGAGCCCTTGAGCTTTTTTAAGCGCCTCCTGGTGCTTTCTCAGTGACGCTGTGATGGCGCCATGGGAAGGACGCTGGGAGTTGTAGTCTCGGCCCCCGTAGTGCTCACAGGTAGCGGGAGCATGGTGGAAGAAGCGGCGTTGCAGTCCCCTTGGGCTGTTTCCTGGAAAATAGAACCGGTGCAGCAAAGGTTTGAAGGGACCCCCCTATTTTAGCCCTCTTTATCTGTTTTTGGGTTCATCAACTCAATCTCTTATTCCATCTTTTCCCAAGAATAAAGTATTGGATATCCTACTGGCAATTGCATTTCAGCAAATTATTTTTAATTGGAAATCGTCAACTAAATTGTCATAGAAGGTGTGGTGGGATGTTGTATGTTCACATCATGAATTGGATACCATGTATATGATGCAATCTTTATCCTCTCATAATGCACAAAGGTTATGGTTACTGTGTTTCTTAACCAGATTGGTGGTGTTATATCAAATACTACTCCCATATGGTCTAAACATTTTCATCCTCCATGATTATTTTATTCTCTGGCCTTCTTTGATATATGTGTAATGTTATAATTCCTAAGCTTATACTTATTGTTCTGCCTATTATACTAAAGCGTAGAAGAGGATGTGAAGTTTTTGCTTGTCATTATCTTTATATATAGGCTATTTTTAGGTCTCGCCTGAGCCAGCGCATGCGCTGCTCGGCGACACTTCTAGTAGGGACTTCCAGCTAACACATTTCGCTCACAGAATTACATTTTATATATTTGTCATTTTCGGCACAGCGATTATTTGCCCAGAATCATATGCTTTTAGATCCGTTGCTGAAGCCGGGATTAGAGCCCAGCCCCCAGGTTCCGGAGCCCGAGGCGTAGACTCTTTTGCACTATAGAGGAGACCCCCCTGTGACATCGGCAGCAGGCCAAGGGCTCCGAGGGAGGCATTGCAGGGCTGTGCCACGTCAATCATATGCAGAACCGTCTCGGTGATGATGAAATGTTACAGCTCTGTCTTCTAACCTTGACTGTAATATTGAGGTACTGCCTATTCGAGTGTACAGCGCCCAGACGCCTTTGGGTTAGGTTAGCTCTTAAAACTTACAGAAGTACATTAGACATTGATTCGGTTGAAAGGGAGACCAGGGTCACGCCAATAAAGTTTGACAAACTATACGAAAATGTCTTTTTCTGAAAGTGCAGAAATAACTTTAGACCAGAAAATGATTATTTCGGGTTAAAGGCAATTAGCAGTCAAAACTCTTGCAGCAAAAGGTTATTCTGATTTTTTGGGGTCTTAGCGCACTCCCTTCGCCAATCGCATCTGGTCCCTCCTGCCTGCATATGTTGTTGGGCGGGGGGCCAGAGATGAAGAAAAATTGTTTGAAAAATAATTCTGCCTGTCCGCTTTTATACCCAGCTTTGCGCTGATCTCTTGTGCGCGAAGTCCAGTGGTGGCTTGAGATTGGGTGCTTTTGCCGTTTTAGGGGGTGGGGGTACGTGTACTGCACAATCCTCTTACTACTCAGTAGCTACACAGCTCACAGTCGAAAAGAAAAATGCCATCTGTGTGTTTAAGGACTGTCGCCTGTCCCACAAGTGTTCGAACCAGTGCAAGTTCCACAGAGGCGCTTTCTGAGAAGGCTGTGGCCTGCCTCCGTCATCTGCCAATTCTATAGCGCCAAGACGCGGTTTTAGTTGTAAAAGTGCTTTGCAAGACAGGTGAGGTCCGCAGACGCCTCGTTGTGACATGTACGTTTAAAGGTTTCGCACTAAAGAGGGCTACACTCAGCCTTTCATCCTTCCTGGCTGGACACGAGTGCCCAGTTACACTGAGTGGCAGTAACATATGTGATTGACAGCGCCGAGAAGTCTCTGGTCCGGTGGAATGTGCAACATAAAACTAGTCATTATCACGGTAAGCAGGGTTGGGTAAAATAACCCTCATGGCTCAGTACCGGCCTATACAATGCCACTCAGTGCCACATAATTATATGCTACATAATTACACTGCACTCAATGCAACAACATACACTCTAAATAATACCACTCAGTGCCACATAATTACACGCAATATAATTACACTCTACTGAATGCAACACACACTCCACACAATACCACTCAGTGCCACATAATTATATGCTACATAATTATATGGCACTCAATTCAACATACACTCCAAATACCACTCAGTGCCACATATTTACACACCACATCATTACACTCTACTGAATGCAACATACACTCCACACAATACCTCTCAGTGCTACATAATTACACACCACATAATTACACTTTACTCAATGCAACATAAATACACTCCACATAATACCACTCACTGCCATATAATTACATTCCATATACTTACACTCTACTCGATGCAACATAAATACCCACCACATAATACCACACAGTTCCACATAATTATATGGTACATAATTACACTGCACTCAATGCAACATACACTCCAAATACCACTCAGTGTCACATAATTACCCGCCACATAATTACTCTCTACTGAATGCAACATACACTCCACACAATACCACTCAGTGCCACATAACTATTTGCTACATAATTAAACTGCACTCAATGCAACATACACTCCACATAATACCACTCAGTGCCACATATGTACATGCCACATAATTACACTCTACTGAATACAACATACACTCCCCATAATACCACTCAGTGCCACATAATTACACGCCACATAATTACGCTCTACTCAATGCAACATAAATACACTCCACATAATACCACTCAGTGCCATATAATTACACATCACATACTTACACTCTACTCAATGCAGCATAAATACACTCCACATAATACCACAGAGAGCCACATAATTATATGCTACATCATTACACCGCACTCAATGCAACTTACACTCCAAATACCACTCAGTGCCACATAATTACACGCCACATAATTACACTCCACATATTTACACTCTACTCAATACATCATAAATACTCTCAACATAATACCACTCAGTACCACATAATTACACTACATTCTATGCAACATAAATACACTCCACATAATACCACTGATTGCCATATAATTACACGCCACATACTTACACTCTACTCAATGCAACATAAATACACCCCACATAATACCACACAGTGCCACATAATTATATGCTACATAATTACACTGCATTCAATGCAACATACACTCCAAATAATACCACTCAGTGCCACATAATTACACACCACATAATACACTCTACTGAATACAACATACACTCCCCATAATAGCACTCAGTGCCACATAATTACACGCCACATAATTACACTCTATTCAATGCAACATAATTACACTCCACATAATACCACTCAGTGCCATATAATTACACCCCACATACTTACACTCTACCCAATGCAACATAAATACACTCCACATAATACCACACAGTGCCACATAATTATATGCTACATAATTACACCTCACTCAATGCAACATACACTCCAAATACCACTCAGTGCCACATAATTACACGCCACATAATTACACGCCACATATTTACACTCTACTCAATACATCATAAATACTCTCAACATAATACCACTCAGTACCACATAATTACATGTCACATAATTACACTACATTCAATGCAACATAAATACACTCCACATCATACCACTGATTGCCATATAATTACACGCCACATACTTACACTCCACTCAATGCACCTTAAATACACCCCACATAATACCACACAGTGCCACATAATTATATGCTACATAATTACACTGCATTCAATGCAACATACACTCCAAATAATACCACTCAGTGCCACATAATTACACACCACATAATACACTCTACTGAATACAACATTCACTCCCCATAATACCACTCAGTGCCACATAATAACACACCACATAATTACACTCTACTCAATGCAACATAAATACACTCCACATAATACCACTCAATACCACATAATCACATGTCACAATTACACTCTATTCAATGCAACATAAATACACTCCACATAATACCACTCAGTGCCACATAATTACACACTACATAATTAAACTCTACTCAATGCAACATAAATACACTCCACATAATACCATTCAGTGTGATATAGTTACATGCCACATAATTACACTCTACTCAATGCAACATAAATACACTCCATATAATACCACTCAGTGCCACATAATTACATGCCACATATTGACACTCTACTCAATGCAACATAGACTCAACATAATACCACTCAGTACCACATAATTGCACATCACATAATTACACTCAATTCACTGCAACATAAAAACACTCCACATAATACCACTGTGGCACATTATTAGATGCCACATAATTACACTCTACTCAATGCAACATAAATGCACTCCACAAAATACCACTCAGTGCGACATAGTTACATGCCACATAATTACACTCTACTCAATGCAACACAAATACACCCCACATACCACTCAGTAACACATAATTACAGGCCACATAATTATACTCTGCTCAATGCAACATAAATACACTCCACATATTACCACTCAGTGCCACATATTACACACCACATAATAACACTCTATCCAATGCAACATTAATACACTCCATATAATACCACTCAGTGCCACATAATTACATGCCACATATTGACACTCTACTCAATGCAACATAAATAGATTCAACATAATACCACTAGGGAAACACCCATTACAACTATGGTGTTTTCACGCGGTGCCATCGCAACGCGACTTTCACATTGCTGGAGGCATTACATCCCATGGTTTTAGAACACATGCTACTAATGCGCATTCACATTAACATCACTAGCCATTACAACGCGCAAGTGCCGAGATGTATGACAGATGAGATGGGAGATCACTTGTATCAGATGAGATGGGAGATCTCAATAAAAATTATTGATGAGTGCCACTTGTATTCAATAAAACGCGGAGTGCCGAGATGTAGATCTCAATAAAAATTATTGAAGCGTGCCAGATGAGATGGGAGATTTCAACGTCATGCCGTGAATGCACTGATCACTTGTATTTAATAAAACTTATTATGCAATTAGTTGTATTTAATATATAAAAACGTTAGTATTGTGCAATTAGCAATTACTTGTATTGAACGCGGAGTGTCGAGATGACAGATGAGATGGGAGATTTACGATCACTTGTATTCAATACAAATTATTGATGGTGCCTGCGCGAGTGCCGAGATGACAGATGGCATGGGAGATCACTTGTATTCAATAAAACGCAGAGTGCCGAGATGTCAGATGAGATGGGAGATTTACGAACACGGAAGAAGAATTTTGACATTATGCGTGGAATTAGATATGACAGATGACAGAGGGGAAACTGGGGGCCCTTCCGAGCCCCCATTAAGGGTGTGGTCATGTTTCACTGTGATCTGGAGTACCGTCTCAATAATGCACTAAGAAAGGAGGAACAATGAGGTGAGATGACAACTTTTCACATTGGAGTGGCACTTTATTACACAAAAACACATGTATTTCAGTAAAACGCATTGCTAGTGAACACTCTTAAGAAAACCTGGCTTCACTCTGCCAGGAGTACATGCTAAATAGAAATCGTTTCTAAAATGCTGCGAGGCAAGCTGAAATGAGTAACTCTTAAAAATGCATAATGGGAAACTGCTAGAGATCCAAAAACATGGAGTACATTTGTTATGAAATCATAGTGCCTAGAATCAAGCCTTTCTGATGAGAACTATAAGGCAAGCTGGAGTGAGGATCCATTAAAAATCACATTTAAATCAGCTAGAGACTCAGAAAGACACAGAATACATTCTATGAAAATATAGAGAACTTGAAACAAGCCTTCCTGAAGAGAATAATTCATGCAGGTTAAACAATTTAAAGAGACCCAGAATGTGAGGGGCCAGGATTATTGAAACGGCACAATTGAAATTACTTAGGGAATGAAACCCACATTTCTGGAGTGAAGGAGAAACTTAGACAATGCAAAAATATTTTAAATCTATGGAAATATGTTCGAAATGAAAACTACTCTTGACTGCAATGCTAGTAATGCACATGTTAAGTTAGGAGGAACAACGTTATTGCTTTGCAATTGCAATAATGTTTTTAGAATAAGGCGAAGCAGAGGAGAGAGAAAAGGACAATTTTAAAGTGCCAGAAACAATTAGAGCTTCAGCCAAAGATGCTTAGATAGAGGGCTGAAGGAGACCACACAGGCGTCAGTGACCCAAAGGGGTCACTGCAGCGAGGTAGTCTGGTGAATGGACTGAGGAGCAGATCTTTATACTCTTTCAATGGTGAACCATTGACATCATGATGACGACATTATCAGGTGTCTTTGACCTACAGGACATGACACATTTTGGTCACGTCTGGAAAATATTTAAGAAAACAGAAGTGCCACCCACGCTACAAAAGGTTTCTCAAAAGGTCATAGGATGTTTGACCATGAATCATAATGAAATTGCACATCTATTGACCAGGATTTGCGTCACTTCAGGGAAACTTTTATAAGAAAGAGGAAGATATTGGTTGCATGTCTTAGTTACATTAAGGCTAGCAACAGATACAATAATAAGAAAGATGACAGATGGCACGTGGTCCCAACCATCAGGTATTGCGTGATGTCTTTTTTAGCTAGGGAAGTTCCCTGTTCTTGCGGTATCTACGTGGGTGTAAGAGAAGAGGTGCAGATTGAGGAAGTGGGGCTCCGGGGGAGCTGAGCCTCACTGAGAAGATTTGTATGAGAGAGACACTTTGAGGCCTATTCATAGAAAAAGAACAGCCAGGACAATTTGGTCAATTTAACAGATTCCTTTTATGCTAGCTGGTGGGGGCTTATCAGGGTATCATGCCTCAAGGGTGGGCAGAATTGGCCTGGGGTAAAAAACAGACTCTGCTTCATCTCCCCCCTTTTGTTCATTTCATTGAACAAACATTATACGTGCTAAGTTATTCATATTCCATGTTCTATTCTTGCTCTCCCTGTGCCAATTCTGCTATTCTCAGGAGGTGCAGGAAGTGCTACAGACATGGGGTGCTGGCTGAAGAGCATAATGCTCATTAGGACACAGCCTACATGTTTAGAGACAAGTATGACACATGCTCTTGTCTGTGACTGTAGGCCAGTGTGTGCAAACATAACATCCTGCCCTGTCAACTGTCCCCTTGTCCCATCTTTATCAATGGCTATTTATTCAATTTGGTACAATATCTCTGTGTCATTTAAGCAGTATCTCAGGTATAGCAAGCACTGTGATCGTAATACATTTATAGTCATTATAATGGCAGAAATAGTGTTCAATACTGCTAGTAGCACACATTGTCATTTATTCTCATTGTTCTGAAAGTCTTGAGGCATTGTTCCAATCGTTGGTACGTGTGGTTAGTGTGACTAGTTGGAAGAATGTCTTATCTTCTGCTGTACTTAAAGTCTTTTCAAAATTAACCTGAAAAATTAAGCAGATCTTCAGTGATCATTTCTGTAAACAGAAAAAAGTAACCGTTGGTGCCTGTCTTCAAGTAATTTGAGAGGTTTTCAAGCACTTCCATTACCTAGGCACTTTCAAAAATGAAGAAAACAAAGTGATGAAGAAGGAAAAGATATCTCGTCACAACTTGTAGACTGAGGGGTTGGGGCATTTGAAGTTCCAGACGTCTTTAGGTAATGTATCATTGGGGTCCGCTTACACTTTTCCTTTCTCTGCTGTGTGACATATGCAACCCATCAGGATGAACTTGGGATACCATCCCTACTTTGTACTTTTCATGGGACGGACGTTGTAATGAGGCTGTCTTGGATGAGAAGCAGGGGAAGGCAGTGGACGTTTTCTTGTTGGGGCGGAGTCGCTGCTTTCTTTGTATGAGAACCATGGATCAAGAAAGTCAGTCACTAGCACTTGAAGAGAACGTTGGGGTCCTTGGATGATAGTATCAAGAGGCCTGGCCTGCTCTGGGTAGCAGGGAGCTGCCTCAGTTGAGTTGTGCTTTCCTGGAGGAGGCCTGGCCTGCGGCGAGCAGGGATCTGCCTCTCCTCTAATCCTTCTTTGTTGTTGCTGTTCTGCTGGAGCGAATATTGTACCTGTGGGGTACCTCAGATGACACTATTGGTGCAGGTTGAGCTTGCCCTCCTTTGTCTGGCCATGCCCGTTTCTTGGTGTGGGAGCTGTGGATCCAGGATGTCACCTGGCCAGAGGCAGTGTTGTCTGGTGTCCCTTCTTCAGGAAGGACTTACAGAACCTAACAATGTTAGTCTTTGCAGTGCTACTCATGGACAACAGAGCAAGTGGAAGTGCATCAATCCATGTCAGTTCAGTGGATGCACAAATCTTCCTTATATGATTTTTCAACACTCAGTTCTTTCTCTCAACATCGCACCCTGCTTGCTGATGACACGCACAATATAGTCTTTGTGTAGATCCTAGCCCCTTGTACAACCCCTCAATCACGTGTGAGATGAACGGTGGTCAATTGTCAGAACACAAAAGCATATGCACTCAAAAGTGTGGAATTAACTCCTTCAGGAGGAATTTTGGCAATAATTTATACATTGCAGTTCTTGGATCGGTGTACCAACACGTACTTGCAGTTTCAATAGGGGGCTATGATGAAGAAGTCCATTTCATGTGGGCAAAAAGTGGCCTGGGGTAGTGGAAGTACCCTTTTTTCCCATTTAACCTTAGTACCAGCATTTAGAAAAACAGTCTGATTACATCCTACAAGTGATAAACAATGAAAAAGACCGGGCCATGGGAACAAGCATTTTCATTAGTAAACATATCTTTCCATTTGGGCCTATCAATATTCCCTCTTCTGTTTGCCTTCATCTTCCCCTTTTCCTATTCTTCCTTTTCTTCCACCCCTTTCCAATAATATACTTAGGGAAATAGTACATATCATTATCTTTTATCTTTATATCATGATATCATGTGGAGAAGAAGCAATTTGAACCATTGTGTACCTACAACCAGTTACTGAAGATATTCCCCCTTTTTTACATCTGCATCAATACATTCTTTACCTTGTGATACATAGTCCTTGGAGGAGGTGTGTGCAGCACATTCTACAATTGAAACTCTTTTTAATAGCAACAGGCCTTTCAATAATTGTGCTATTACTGATGCATGCTGTATGTTTGCCAGCTGAGGTAAGAAGGGAACTCCAAATGAAGAAAAGAGCCTAAAAATCATATTAGCATCCCTGTATGACATTTTAAAAAGAAATCCATTATCTCCAAAAACAAAAGAGGAATTAAAACGTTGTAATGTAGCTTATTTCAACAGCCAACATAGTTGGAAATCTCTGTCACAGTAACACCTTTGGGAACCAAAACAATGATAGTTGTCAAACTGTGCCCTGGGATGTGGAATCCCTATAGCCCATGCCCAGGGCATATATATATACACTTATCCATTTATTTATTTTTGGAGTTCAAGGGCAACATTTTTTTTTCATGTGTATTTTGTCCTTGAGACAAGTAGGCCCAAGCCCCTACAGTACAAAACCTTTGGCTGCTACTTTACAGTACCACATTATGTATCAGGGAAAGGCATTGTCTGCAATAAAGGTAATATCGTGTCCATGTGTTAATGCCGTTCAAACTTGTATTCTTTTTGTTCACTAATGCAAAGGCTTTATTATTAGGGTGAGCGCTCTAAGTAAATCTTTTAAGCCCAGACTGCACTTTTGATACTTGTTAGGGTATAAAAATGTGTACACTTATTTTCAATATTTAGCAATGTGACGCTATGCATATTGCTCACAGGATGTTCTCCAATTAGATGCAAATATTTGCAGAAGCTTCAACGCAAGACTGATAATTCTTTGCTTTCAAAATAAAATGTTCACAAAACAAAATGCAAAAACATTTCACTAAACTACTGTAATATGGTAGGTACCAATTCTTTGCAACATAAAAATAAACAAGCATTGGTAAATTCAGTAGGTCTCAAAACTATTTGTTACCCTCTTGGCTTTGTCAATGCACACCCAGTATTGTAGTCCCTGGCTTATGTACTGCTTAAAAAGCATTTTAGCACATTCACCTTACAGTATAGGTACACAATATTTCCTGCAACTTTGAAGAACCTAGACTATTACTATACCTACACATTACTTCTGTTATGCACATATATATATATATATATATATATATATATATATATATATATATATATATATATATACTTATATATATGTATATTTCTCATTTTGTGTGATCCTGCGATCGGTGTTCCAACTGCCTAAAACTCTCGTTACAAACCACAGGAAGTGTATTTCCTGCCTGGCTCAACGCCCAGAATCTGTGGTTGGCTACTTCCAACTGCAGCCCCAGAGATAGCCTATTAACTCTTTTCTTACCTCATAGCTTCTAAAAGCATGTGTTGTTTTTAATTGTACGCTATGCTGACCAGAATATTTAATATCACATGTCCTTTTTTTTGTAAAGCACACTTTCACTCAGAATGGTAATATGGCGCTAGATAACAGATCCTTATTGTTCCTTCAACTCAATGGTACTCCTTTCATGCACCTTGCATAGCTCAGTAAATGTAGTTGCATATGAACCTGCGACTTATCAAGTCAAACACAGGCTCGGGTTCTCTGTATGTCATGCACGTTGTGTAAACGCCGTCCACAATTTCAAAACTTCATTTTGTAATAGCAAACATCAACTGTGTGGGCTCAGGTGCTTGCATTCAGGCTATTGTGCCAGCCTTGGCTGCTGCTAAATTCAGACGGAGGTAGGAATAAATTATTCTGTACTTAGTATTTAGGGCTGCAGTATTTTGTGTAGTCTTACTATTGTTAATCTAGCTGACCAGGTAGGCCTTTGCATGTTGTACATTGAAATATGGATGCCAATAGACATTCATCAGGTCTATAATGAAAAATTATTTTATGAATTATAATTGGTCATCTAAATAGATACATATTCATATGCATTTGAAACTGAAAATATTTTCTTTTCTGCCAGGAAACTATACTACTTAACTGATGGCATTTTATGTCTTTTAACATTGTGGGCCATAGAACATTATTTTGTAAGGATCTATTTTCAATAAGGAAGAACATATTTGTATGTTACCAGCAAGGCACTTTACTCATTTTTTACAATCTTTGTTCATTGTTCTATTGTTGTCAATCTAGATGTTGTGGGGCATTGTTGAATAGAATGAGGATCCAAAAATATCAAAGGGAAAAGCTCCATTTTGCCCTGTATTACATCTTCTACTATTGGGCTCTGGGTGGTCAGGGATGGCAGTCCTTGAACTCAAATTATTAAGTCGTTTTTTCTTTTGCGTGGCTGGCCTATCATTTGCTGCTGGGCCAAGTTTAGGGTGTAATAGCAACCAGAAAACATAAAAAAGGTTGCTGTGTGATGTGGTCAATTAATGCCTGCAAAATCCTTCCTCCCCTCTTCCTACCACTTGACTCAATATTCAAGTGGGAGGATCTTTTATCAAGTCGTCAAGTACGCCAGAAATTTTTAGGTGAGAAGCGTGGGGTGTGGCAGTCAAGGAACAGAATGAACTTCAGTCAGTGTGTAATGAGTTGAAACAAGGGAGCCTATTTAAAACCGTGCTCAAAAGACGTAATTAAGAGCCTTGATGGCAGCTACTTGGTAGCCAGACACAGTATATACTCAGTTACAGTGGGTGTGCTTGGCACGTACCCAGATGTTCCTGCTGATCACTTCTCACTGCAGTGCATAAGAGAGATGTAACCCTATATATAAGATCTCGCTACACAGGAGTGAAAGCCTGTGGTGTCACTGTGAGCGAGAGCTGAGAAAGGCCCATAAGCCAGGCAAGAGAGGTAGGGAGACGCTACATGTAAACCGAGGGAAGGAGAGGTAGCTGCTAAAAAAGGAGAAGAGCAGAGGGCACTTTCTACAATGTGGAGAGAGAAATCGAAAGGCGTTGGATGCTGCCAGGCCCGAGAGAGGAAACCACAAAGTGACGTGATGAAGGAATGTAGTTTCCCTTGTAGAAAGCAAGCAGTAGAAACACACGGTTAATCTCAAAGCGATAAGAAGCCTCCCATTCCTTGCACAATTAAATGTTGAAAAAACACAATTTACACCAAATAATTAATCAAAACTCAAACAAATGTGAGCTGCCGGACACAGTCCCATAAACACGCATTTGTGGCATAAGATGTTAAAGGAAGTATAGACAGAAAGGTGGTGGAAGGTGCAGAGAGCGAGTAGGCAGTGACGTGAAACACCTCCCCTATTTGACTGCGCACTGCACTGTTTAAAAAAAGATGACTCAACAGGGAAAGAGATGACTTTTACAGATAAACAACTTTCATAGAAGCAAGGAATACTACACCCAATCGACGCAGAATGAAGTTGTAAAGAGAAGAGAGGGATGCAGTAGGAAAGGCCGTGAAACAATGAGAGCAGAGAAAAGGGCATGAAAAGAATGCACGCATTGAAAAGAGACCCTGATCAGGAAACCACAATCACAATATAAAAAAAGGCTAATAATAAAATACACAGACGAGCCAAAATGAACGTAAATGCGCAACAGGCAAAATGTAAAATTCAACAGAAGAGAGATAAGGGAAGTTGTGCAATTGCAAACAAGACTTAAGTCTAGACAGTCAATCAATCAGTATTCCAAAAACTTTACAACCCATTACAAAAGAAATAGACCCACAAACAACACTTGGACCATATTCATAGACTCACACCGTGAACATCTCCGTACACAAAAACCACAAACCGGAGTGAAACGTAGTGCACAGACTCAAACTGTGACCAACCACAAAACTGCATTTGAACCCGAGTCACAGACTCAAACTGTGAACATCTTTGCAGACTCTAATCGAAAACAACCAAATGCAGTCACAAACGCCAGGACCTCAAACCTGGGCTCGAAGCCAAAACCGAGAATATCACCCCCAGACTCAAACCGGGAAACCTACAAATTTTAAACCAACAACAACATGTAACCACAAGACATCTTTAACGAAAAGTGACACTGTACCTATCTGAAGTAAAGGCGAGAGCAGTGACCACACACAGACACAGCGAGGGTGCTCGTGGCAAGACCGACTGCTACAGGGGACCAAGGAGCAGGCAGTTGCTATGCACAACAGGAGACACGAGCACTGGAGACACACACAAAGATGTGTTTTTTTTTTTTTTTGTGTAAGGTGATCTTTGAAGAAGGAAATTGTTGAATTTGCCAAAGCCTATTTTTGAGTAATAAATCATGCAGAATTGGGAGGCTTATTCCTCATATTATTTCCTTGGTGCTAGAGGCATTGAAGCTTTAGCTGCTATTTATTACCTACCTAGAAGCATTCCGTGTTAACACCCCCCCCCAGTTTAATGTATAAACTCAAGATAATCTTTTTAATGGGGGTCTTTGGTGTGAACCACACTCTGCCTATGCTCTTCTTTCTTAGTGGCTGTAGTTGAGATCTGGTATAGGTCCCTCTCCTATACCCTTAATTACACAGAGGTATATGCCGTCTTGTAATTCTTGATCCTGTGCAGGGGCGCAACCAGGGTAATGGAACTGGCCGCCACAACTGGCCTAGGCAATCTTAGACTGAAGTGGGTATTTTGTTCAAAAGCTTGATAGAATTAGCAGTCTTTCCCAACTTTCAATTTTTAAGATAAAATATATGTGAAAGTTTAGTAGGTATTTTATATACAGTAGAACTCAGTATCCTATTCATAGGGACACTAGTATGTATGTTGTTCCCTGTGAGCTAGGAGAAATGCTATTTGCTTGCACGGAGGGTGGGTGTGCCCTGCCTAGGTATCTCTACCTTAGACATTGGGAAAGTTGGGGAATTTATCTAGTTTCGTTTCTCAAACACTGCCTGAAGTGTCTGCAAGGGACTTTTTTGTCTTGGTGGTGACGAATGGGTGGACTTACAACAGACTGCGTAGAACCTGATGAATCTGATGAGTCTTCCCCAATCAGTGATGACAATGGCGTTTGAGCCGTCTGAGAGACCGGAATGGATCGAATGAGTGGAGTGGGACGTGGATAGGGTGTCAGAGCTAGACGAGTTGTCAGAGTTGCCAGGCCAAAGTAGGGCAGGGCAAATGGTGTCTGGAGATGATGGGCAGAATAATGTATGTGTGACGGCAAATACGTCAGTCATGGAAATTGCAGAGATGTGAATCTGGGTGTTGGGAGTGAAAATGAACCCCAGAAGGCCCCAAGCGGTAGCTAGTCTCTCCAGGCGCTCGGAATCAGGAGGAATACTTGAATACTTGTCCCCCCTTTTGGCTATCAGTTGCTGCGGCAAATGATAGACAAAAACCATTTGCTATTTTAGTGGCAATGAGGTGCAAGGTCAGTGCATGTCTTCAGATTGCCAGCTACCTACCTAGCAGGGCTGCACAAAAAGAAAGGGAACCGGCTGTAATCGCACAACCCAGACAACAGTGAGATGGAATGGCAGAGAGGACACTGGGCATTGGCGGGAGGTGGTGCCGGACAAGGGCAAAGGGGTGGCAATCAGAAATGAGCGCTATGTTATCATAAGCACAAAGAGGCAACTTCAAAGCACAATTATTGCATTGAGCAAGGCACCGGACAGATGACATGAAACAAAAATAAATATCAACCATGAAAACACTTTCAGAAGTAAATTAATCAAAGATATTAAAAGATGCATCATAAAAATTGAAAGTACAGTAAAAAGGACATAGATATTAAATCTCACTGAACACTGTGGAGCTCCATGAAATATTTTAGAGAACCAAAATGTAATTTCAAGGCGCAATGTAAATGATAAGAAAAAGAGTAAATGACATGGAAGTCAATGTGAAAACATAATGTAGAGCAGAGAAATCAGCAGCTAATACCCATAATAAAGAGATACAATGAGACACAATGTAGGATAAATGCAAAATCAACCAAGATAGGAGTAAAACGTATATCTGTCGGGAATTTAACCCGACCCCATGCAAAACCCTGAAGTGCTGAGGGAGTATTTAGTCTAGAATCTGTCTGAGAATGAAATTCAGAACCCGTGCATGCTGGGGGGGGGGGGAATCTAGACTCTGTCGGGGAATCGCCCCGACCCCATGCACTGACCAGAGATGCTGAGGGTGTAAAACTGCGGAATCCTAGGTATATAGGACCAGGACCCTTCTCAAATGTCAACCATTCCCTCCGGGCTACAGCCGGCAGGGCGAAACAGAAAAACGACAAGGCCACATTCCCTCCGGGCTACAGCCGGCAAGGCAAAACAGAAAAAACACAAAGCCACGTTCCCTGAAGGCACAAGAGACACATGGGAGTAGTACACAAGAGGTGGATCATTGTATGTAAAACGAACAAGCAAACTCGTGACCACATTGAGAGAGAGAGAGAGAGAGAGAGAGAGAGAGTGTTCAAATCGTGACCAGAGATAGTGCTGCAGGGGGACAGGTGGCAGCCAGAGACAATCCAAAAAGAGTCAGTCGCACCCCCAGGCAGCAGAGACCCAGGAAATCCAAGGAAAAACAAAAACCTTGTCTTACCCGTGGTCTCTGCCACAAAGGAGCGGAGGCCGGACTCTCAGGGACCTGTCGTGGATGTGCACCGGATCCGCTGCAAACAGTACGTAGTACGATTTTACGTTGGGCGCCAGCTGACAGAGGGGAAACTGGGGGCCCTTCCGAGCCCCCATTAAGGGTGTGGTCACGTTTCACTGTGATCTAGAGTGCCGTCTCAATAATGCACAAAGAAAGGAGGAAAAATGAGGTGAGATGACAACTTTTCACATTGGAGTGGCACTTTATTACACAAAAACACATGTATTTCAGTAAAACGCATTGCTAGTGAACACTCTTAAGAAAACCTGGCTTCACTCTGCCAGGAGTACATGCTAAATAGAAATCGCTTCTAAAATGCTGCGAGGCAAGCTGAAATGAGTAACTCTTAAAAATGCATAATGGGAAACTGCTAGAGATCCAAAGACATGGAGTACATTTGTTATGAAATCATAGTGCCTAAAATCAAGCCTTTCTGATGAGAACTATAAGGCAAGCTGGAGTGAGGATCCATTAAAGATCACATTTAAATCAGCTAGAGACTCAGAAAGACACAGAATACATTCTATGAAAATATAGAGAACTTGAAACAAGCCTTCCTGAAGAGAATAATTCATGCAGGTTAAACAATTTAAAGAGACCCAGAATGTGAGGGGCCAGGATTATTGAAACGGCACAATTGAAATTACTTAGGGAATGAAACCCACATTTCTGGAGTGAAGGAGAAACTTAGGCAATGCAAAAATATTTTAAATCTATGGAAATATTTTCGAAATGAAAACTACTCTTGACTGCAATGCTAGTAATGCACATGTTAAGTTAGGAGGAACAACGTTATTGCTTTGCAATTGCAATAATGTTTTTAGAATAAGGGCGAAGCAGAGGAGAGAGAAAAGGACAATTTTAAAGTGCCAGAAACAATTAGAGCTTCAGCCAAAGATGCTTAGATACAGGGCTGAAGGAGACCACACAGGCGTCAGTGACCCAAAGGGGTCACTGCAGCGAGGTAGTCTGGTGAATGGACTGAGGAGCAGATCTTTATACTCTTTCAATGGTGAACCATTGACATCATGATGACGACATTATCAGGTGTCTTTGACCTACAGGACATGACACATTTTGGTCACGTCTGGAAAATATTTAAGAAAACAGAAGTGCCACCCACGCTACAAAAGGTTTCTCAAAAGGTCATAGGATGTTTGACCATGAATCATAATGAAATTGCACATCTATTGACCAGGATTTGCGTCACTTCAGGGAAACCTTTATAAGAAAGAGGAAGATATTGGTTGCATGTCTTAGTTACATTAAGGCTAGCAACAGATACAATAATATGAAAGATGACAGATGGCACGTGGCCCCAACCATCAGGTATTGCGTGATGTCTTTTTTAGCTAGGGAAGTTCCCTGTTCTTGCGGTATCTACGTGGGTGTAAGAGAAGAGGTGCAGATTGAGGAAGTGGGGCTCCGGGGGAGCTGAGCCTCACTGAGAAGATTTGTATGAGAGAGACACTTTGAGGCCTATTCATAGAAAAAGAACAGCCAGGACAATTTGGTCAATTTAACAGATTCCTTTTATGCTAGCTGGTGGGGGCTTATCAGGGTATCATGCCTCAAGGGTGGGCAGAATTGGCCTGGGGTAAAAAACAGACTCTGCTTCACAGATGAGATGTAAGATGCGTGTGATTGACAGATGCGTGCCAGATGCTGATACAGATGGTGAAGATGACAGATGATGATACAGATGCCGATCACTTGCATTTATTACGTGCAGATGCGAGCACATGACAGATGCGTGCAGATGCGTGCAGATGACAGATGGGCATTGATCACTTGCAGATGACAGATGCACATTCATCACTTGCAAATGACAGATGCGCATTGATCACTTGTATTGAATTACAATTAGTATGATGCGCATTAGGACTGATGCAAGATGCGTGTGCTGCGGTGACGTCATACCGATTACTTGTATTGAATACAAAATATTATGCAATTAGCAATTAGTTGTATTTCATATGAAAAAAAGTTAGTATTATTCAATTTGCAATTACTTGTACTGAATATTAAAAAAAATACTTTTAAACTATACATAATTAGCACTTTAGACCCAAAGATGTGTGCACCGATCACTTGTATTAAATACAAATGATTATGCAATTAGCAATTAGTTGTATTGAAAATGGAGAAAAAATACTTTTAAACTGTACATAAATATCACTTTAGACCCACTGATGCAAGACGGCATGGGGGGTCACGAACACGGCAGATGGCAGATGCGTGCAAGATGACAGATGCCGATCCCAGTGCCGATCACTTCTATTCAAAACAAATTATTAGCAGGGGCACATGGATGACATATTAGCAAAGGCTGCATGATGCGTGCCGATGACAGATGCGCATTATGACGGCTGCAAGATGTGTGTGCTGCGGTGACGTCATACCAATAGACACGGGGGTGCTGCCATGACCTGGGAGATGGGAGATGGTATGCACTAACACGGAAGAGGACAGATAAGATGGGAGATGGTATGCACGAACACGGAAGAGGACAGATAAGATGGGAGATGGTATGCACGAACACAGAAGAGGACAGATAAGATGGGAGATGGTATGCACTAACACGGAAGAGGACAGATAAGATGGGAGATGGTATGCCCGAACACAGAAGAGGACAGATAAGATGGGAGATGGTATGCACTAACATGGAAGAGGACAGATAAGATGGGAGATGGTATGCAAGAACACGGAAGAGGACAGATAAGATGGGAGATGGTATGCACGAACACGGAAGAGGACAGATAAGATGGGAGATGGTATGCACGAACATGAAAGAGGACAGATAAGATGGGAGATGAAGAGGACAGATAAGATGGGAGATGGTATGCACTAACACGGAAGAGGACAGATAAGATGAGAGATGGTATGCACGAACACGGAAGAGGACAGATAAGATGGGAGATGGTATGCACGAACACAGAAGAGGACAGATAAGATGGGAGATGGTATGCACGAACACAGAAGAGGACAGATAAGATGGGAGATGGTATGCACGAACACGGAAGAGGACAGATAAGATGGGAGATGGTATGCACTAACACGGAAGAGGACAGATAAGATGGGAGATGGTATGCACGAACACGGAAGAGGACAGATAAGATGGGAGATGGTATGCCCGAACACAGAAGAGGACAGATAAGATGGGAGATGGTATGCACTAACACGGAAGAGGACAGATAAGATGGGAGATGGTATGCACGAACACGGAAGAGGACAGATAAGATGGGAGATGGTATGCACGAACACGAAAGAGGACAGATAAGATGGGAGATGAAGAAGACAGATAAGATGGGAGATGGTATGCACTAACACGGAAGAGGACAGATAAGATGGGAGATGGTATGCCCGAACACAGAAGAGGACAGATAAGATGGGAGATGGTATGCACTAACACGGAAGAGGACAGATAAGATGGGAGATGGTATGCACTGACATGGAAGAGGACAGATAAGATGGGAGATGGTATGCACGAACATGAATGAGGACAGATAAGATGGGAGATGAAGAGGACAGATAAGATGGGAGATGGTATGCACTAACACGGAAGAGGACAGATAAGATGGGAGATGGTATGCACGAACATGAAAGAGGACAGATAAGATGGGAGATGGTATGCACTAACACGGAAGAGGACAGATAAGATGGGAGATGGTATGCACGAACATGAAAGAGGACAGATAAGATGGGAGATGAAGAGGACAGATAAGATGGGAGATGGTATGCACTAACACCGAAGATGACATATAAGATGAGAGATGGTATGCACGAACACGGAAGAGGACAGATAAGATGGGAGATGGTATGCACGAACACAGAAGAGGACAGATAAGATGGGAGATGGTATGCACGAACACGGAAGAGGACAGATAAGATGGGAGATGGTATGCACGAACACAGAAGAGGACAGATAAGATGGGAGATGGTATGCACTAACACGGAAGAGGACAGATAAGATGGGAGATGGTATGCACGAACACAGAAGAGGACAGATAAGATGGGAGATGGTATGCACTAACACGGAAGAGGACAGATAAGATGGGAGAGGGTATACACGAACACGGAAGATGACAAGTGCGTGCCGGCTTATGACATTATGCGTGACGTTATACCAATAGCCACGGGGCAGACATTAGATGACATATGGCTACACTATGAAAAAAACTTTACTTTTAAACTATAGAGAATTATCACTTTAGACCCACTGATGCAAGATGACATGGGTGGTCACGAACACGGAAGATGGCAGATGCGTGCAAGCCTATTAGCAAAGGCTGGATGATACGTGCAGATGACAGATGTGCATTGAGACTGATGCAAGTTGCGTGTGCTGCGATGACATGGGAGATGGGATATGACATTATGCGATGACATGGTGACGTCATACCATACCCACGGGCCAGAGGTATGACATCTTAGCAAAGGCTGCATGATGCGTGCAGATCACAGATGCGCATTATGACTGATGCAAGATGGGGAGGGGGGGCAGGAACACGGGAGATGACAGATGCCTGCAATGATCCGTTGTATTGAATATGAATTATTTTACGCACATATGGTTACACTATGAAAAAAATGTTACTTTTAAACTAAAGATAATTATCACTTGCTCAAAGTGAAGTAGTGTGGCTCACTGGTTAGAGGCGGCAGACCCGAGAGCAGAGGACGGCCCGGGACCAGGGTTCGATTCCCGGCGCGGCAGGTTTCTGGACCAGGGTCAGCGGACTCGATAATTCTCTCGCCTCGGTGCCCACTCTGATCAGCGTTCACACTCGGCAACTCTGGGCATTAGCTTGCCTCATCTTCACTAACGGCCCCACCAGACCGCCGGGGATGCCTGGTCTCACCCTGGAGATACCCATTAAGGGACCATCTCTCAGGGAAGCCAGGAAGGGTTTCGCAGCGGTCGAAGCGCCTTGGGACCCTACGGGTAAGTAGTGTGCTATATAAATGCCTATACATTTACATACATTTACATAAAAAAACATTTTTTATCGAGGATGATGCAAGATGACAGGGCCGATAGAAAATACATTTTGTTGGGGGGGTCACGAACACTCCCCAGCTTGGATCTAGACAAACTGAACACTAAAGGTTTCCAATACAAATCGCCCCAGATACTATAATAAACACTTTCGGAAAAACAATTTAATAGCATGCGATTTGAAGAACTGCAATGTATTTGCCTAAAGCGGCAGCGACACTACAATAGCATGGGGACAGCATGCGCACTGAATGTGTGCGATGTGATGCCTTTTGCGATGTAAAAACTGCGAGGTCATTGCTGGCGTGTGGCGGGTAGCGATGTATCAACATACATCCTACCACTCAGTACCACATAATTTCACGTCACATAATTACACTCAATTCAATGCAACATAAATACACTCCACATAATACCACTATGGCACATAATTACACGCCACATAATTACATTCTACTCAATGCAACATAAATGCACTCCACATACCACTCAGTGCCACATAATTACATACCACATAATTACACTCCACTCAATGCAACATAAATACACTCCATAAAATACCACTAAGTGCCACATAATTACACGCCACACAACTGCACTCTACTCAATGCAACATAAATACACTCCACATAAATGCACTCTATACCACATACGAACAATCAACATAAATGCACTCCACACCATGACACAATTTCACTAAACTCAACACCACAGTTCCACGCCACACAATCCAACTCCACACATTTCCAATACACACCACATATTTACACACTAAACAACATATTTCAACTCCACAATCCACAATGTACCTCCAATCCACACCATATAGTGTCACCACCTGAGCACCAAACATCATTCACCACCACCATTTTGCATCAGCGCACCACCTAAGCATCATGTCAGTCTGCCCTTGGAATCTGGCATCTGTTGATTCTCCCCTAGTGTCTGTCACTGCTCGTGTTCTAATTAAATTACTGTTTTCCAACCTCCACTCCCCCGTTATTCATGTCCCGCTCCCCATAACAAATAAATTATAACAAACAATCATGAGAACAGGCAGGAAGAAGTTGCCAGCAGTGCAAGTACAAAAAAACTAGCAGACATGTTTTATGTTAAAATCTTTTTTTAATCAGGTTTTTCAGTTGTATATGATATCGTCTTCGTTTCTATAAAGGTAACAAAAATGCTTAACACTTTTTAGGTCTCGCCTATTATATCCCGCAGGGATTAATTAGGTCTCGCCTATTATATCCCGCAGGGATTAATAGGCGAGTATATAGTAGGCAAACAAACTCTTGACCAATCGCGGATTATGTGCAGTTCATGTGATGTACTCGTGTGAGACGCGCGTGCACGTCAAACCCATCAGCCTCGCACCAGACTTCAATGGAATGCCTCGTTCCCTCCCACTCGCTCGCTCCCCTGCTCCCTCGCCCCCCATCCGACTTGCCTCGCACCAGACTTCAATGGAATGCCTCGTTCCCTCCCACATGCTCGCTCCCCTGCTCCCCCGCCCCCCCATCCGACTTGTTATCTTTTAAATTGCTCTTTAATATAAAACGCGAGAACAATACAAAGTTAAATGTTATTGGACCTGCCAAACACTTTGTAGGATGGCCCTGCACGTGTCTAAGTCCCTTCCCAACGCACATACACTTTTGACAATGGTCTCGTAGAACTAAACCCCCCTCTTGCTGTAGGCCTACCAGAGGCGGCATTGTTTGTATCAATAAAACCCCAGCGGGCCCCCCGCCTCCTGTCACCCCCGACACTCCAGGCCCGAGCACCACGTCCACCCCCGCCGTGTGGGAGCTGCATTGAAAGGGGAGGCAAACAGCCAACCCCCATCACGAACCAGTGTCAAGTCAGCTGCTGCCTGCCTGCCCCACGACCCCCTCCCACTCTCACAGCCGGGTGTCTGCGTGTAACAACAAACACGCGGCGTTATTCTCCCCTGCCTTCATGAAAAGCAGATACAGGGGTGAGTATCTCAGTACTGCAATTCTTGGTTCCTCAGCTCCAGTGTCAGCAGCTTTGGCCCTTACGCCACATCCACTTGAGGGTAATTTAAGCTTCTTTCCTAAAAAATGTTGACTTCCGGTTCAGGGCAGTGAAGCACCGCTGGTGATTGCTTATTTACCAGGAAGAGCCGATGTCAGCTCACAGCATAACCAGTGAGTAGGAACCCATCAGCCTCGCACCAGACTTCAATGGAATGCCTCGTTCCCTCCCACTCGCTCGCTCCCCTGCTCCCCGCCCCCATCCGACTTGCCTCGCACCAGACTTCAATGGTATGCCTCATTCCCTCCCACTCGCTCGCTCCCCTGCTCCCCAGCCCCCCATCCGACTTGTTATCTTTTAAATTGCTCTTCAATATAAAACGCGAGAACAATACAAAGTTAAATGTTATTGGACCTGCCAAACACCTTGTAGGATGAGCCCTGCGCGTGTCTAAGTACCTTCCCAAAGCACAGACACTTTTGGCAATGGTCTCGTAGAACTAAACCCCCTCTTGCTGTAGGCCTACCAGAGGCGGCATTGTTTGTATTAATAAAACCCCGGCGGGCCCCCCGCCTCCTGTCACACCCCCGTCACTCCAGGCCGGAGCAGCACGTCCACCCCCGCCGCGTGGGAGCCGCATTGAAAGGGGAGGCAAACAGCCGACCCCCTTCACGAACCAGTGTCTAGTCAGCTGCTGCCTGCCCCACGACCCCCTCCCACTCTCACAGCCGGGTGTCTGCGTGTAACAACAAACACGTGGTATTATTCTCCCCTGCCTTCATGAAAAGCAGATACAGGAGTGAGTATCTCAGTACTGCAATTCTTGGTTCCTCAGCTCCAGTGTCAGCAGCTCTGGCCCTTACGCCACATCCACTTGAGGGTAATTTAAGCTTCTTTCCTAAAAAATGTTGACTTCCGGTTCAGGGCAGTGAAGCACAGCTGGTGATTGCTTATTTACTAGGAAGAGCCGATGCCAGCTCACAGCATAACCAGTGTGTAGGAACCCATCAGCCTCGCACCAGACTTCAATGGAATGCCTCGTTCCTTCCCACTCGCTCGCTCCTCTGCTCCCCCGCCCCCCATCCGACTTTAAAAGAAGCCGCTCACACACAACCATTAAACCATTTGTGCCTCGCATTCCCCCCCACCAGACTACAAAGGAATGCCTCCCGCTCACCCACCCACTGACTCACCAGATGCTTCCGAGGCTAAGAGTTTTTTTTTGTTTTGTATACCTTTCAATGTAAAATACGCTTGTTTAGCACCATCTTGTTCTGAAGAGTTGCTGAATTTGTTTTCTGGAGTAGCGCTGTGTGTTCCGAGTGATAGAAGCTTGGAAGGTTTTTCAGGGAGCCATTAGGAAGCATCTTCTCAGGCCAGTCCTGTTGGACGTGTGGCAGTATGCATCTAGAGTCGGACTGGACCACAGACATAGCAGCGGTGCTACCATTGGCACTGAAGAACTTATTCCATTCCGGTTCAACTAGCTATATTACTAGTGGAGATTGAATACATTTACTGCTCACTTCGTGGGCACTTTATTTATTCAAGACAGGGTGGCCAATCTGATCCGTGCCAGACTACATTTTCATACAATTAAATAGAAATGCTTCAAACCATGAATGTCTGCATGACCCCATCTCGTATGGACCAACATTGGATAGATATCCTTACAGCATTATGTTTATAAAACTGTGAGACCCACCAAATGCTTTCAGGTTGATCCGAAAGTGTGTTGTTTTCCCATTTCCCGTTTTGCATCTCTTTTTGGTCGTGTTTTTAAGGGGACAATAAAAAGGCAAACACATGGTGCTGCAGAGGGGTGACATACAGGTT
Organism: Lissotriton helveticus; assembly: GCF_964261635.1. NCBI lineage: Eukaryota > Metazoa > Chordata > Amphibia > Caudata > Salamandridae > Lissotriton > Lissotriton helveticus. The sequence continues at coordinate 1,164,849,145 of NC_136067.1, forward strand.
TGCCTTGGCCTGACCAAAGGGCTCGACTTTTATGCCATGGGTACTCCTAGGAGGTTAGGCTTGCATGACTAAGCTAAAATTGTTAAGCCTGCTATTTAATTCCGGGTACGACGACTTCAAGGAGCTGGCGACGGTGTCAGAAATGTAATGGCTCAAACCAGTCGGAATCTGTAATCACTGTCCAACCTTCACTCCTATTTTCTGCATTCAGGGTACCGCACTGAAATGAATGGGTTCCTTCCTGGCTGAACCCACGCACTGAGCTGCCTAACAATCACTGATTCCTAACCAAGCTCTCGAGTATCGAGTGTGCCAAGGGCTCTCCCGTTTCAGCACACTTACCTGCCTTTAAAAAAAACCAAAAAAACTGTTCATAACTTTAATGCAAAAGTACTTTAACACTCAACTTGTCCTGAGATTAAAGGTGGAAGGAGAGCATTCGTGGGGGTCACCCTCGTGAAGTTCTGTCGGTGATACGCTTTTGAAAGTCAGCAGCTGACTGAATCTCAAAAAGACCGAACTCAGTTGGTGCTCACACTCACACCCTCACCCCCCTCACCCTCACAACCCTCTCACCCACCTCACATCCCCTCACCCTCTCACCCCCTCACCCCCTCACCCCCCTCACCCTCACACCCCCTCACCCTCACACCCTCACCCACTCCCCCACCCTCACACACACCCTCACCCACCCTCACACACCCTTTCACCCTCACACACCCTCTCACACACACACTCACCCACCCGCACCCACCCTCACCCTCATACCCCCTCACCCTCACACCCCCTCACCCTCACACCCTCTCACCCTCACACCCCCTCACCCTCAGAACCCACACACCCTCAGAACCCACACCCCCTCACCTTCACACTCTCACCCTCATACACCCCCTCACCCTCACACACCCTCACCCTCACACACCCTCACCCTCTCACCCTCACGCACCCTCACTCACCTTCTCACCCTCACACACCTGCTCACCCCCTCTCACCCTCACACACCTGCTCACCCCCTCTCACCCTCACACACCCTCACACACCCTCTCACCCTCACTCACCGTCTCACCCTCAAGCCCCCACACCCTCACAGCCTCACACACCCTAACTCACCCTCTCACCCACACACACCCTCTCACCCTCATACACCCTCTCACCCTCACACACCCTCTCACCCCCTCTCACCCTCTCACACTCTCACCCTCACACTCCCTCACCCTCACACCCCCTCACCTCATGCCTCACACTGCTGCACGCCTCACACTGCTGCACACCTCACACTGCTGAACACCTCACACTGCTGCCCGCCTCACACGGCTGCAAGCACATAGTACTGCATTACTCATACTACTGCATGCCTCACGAGGCTGCCCGCCGCACACTGCTGCCCGCCTCACACTGCTGCACGCCTCACACTGCTACATTACTCACACTGCTTTCTGTACACTGCTTTCTGCACACCACACAGTACTGCATTACTCATACTACTGCATGCCTCACAAGGCTGCCCGCCTCACACTGCTGCCCGCCTCACACTGCTGCATGCCTCACACTGCTGCATCACTCACACTGCTTTCTGTACACTGCTGCACGCCACACAGTACTGCATTACTCATACTACTGCATGCCTCACAAGGCTGCCCGCCTCACACTGCTGCCCGCCTCACACTGCTGCATGCCTCACACTGCTTTCTGTACACTGCTGCACGCCACACACTGCTGCACGCCACACACTGCTGCATTACTCATACTGCTGCACGCCGCACACTGCTGCACGCCACACACTGCTGCACGCCACACACTGCTGCACGCCACATACTGCTGCACGCCTCACACTTCTGCACGCCTCACACTGCTGCACGCCTCACACTGCTGCACGCCTCACAACACCACCACATCACTCAGGGACACCACCATATCACTATAGGACACCACCACATCACTCAGGGACACCACCACATCACTCTGGGACACCACCACATCACTCTGGGACATTACCACATCACTCAGGGACACCACCACATCACTCAGGGACACCACCACATCACTCTGGGACACCACCACATCACTCAGCCCAACCACATCATCATCAGTGTAAGCTATTGGCTTTGTAAATAACAATGCTATTAATTTATTTATTTTCAAAGCCAACACATATTTAAAAAAATGGTCATTTACAATACCAATAGCTCACACTTTCCTAATGCGAGACCTATTGCATTGCAAATGCTTGTTATTATAACTTTTCAACATAATGCACAGCAGTCCACAATGCTCTACAACATAGCCAAAAGTTCTGGCTAAACACATAAGGTCCCAAAGGCGAGACCTATTGGTTATGCCAATGCTTGTTCTCTTTCCTTCCCCCCTCCCCCCTTTTTCCATTTTTTGCGAAACTATGAGAATGTAATGCTTTATTGATAATGCAATCTATTCTTGCTAATGAAGCTATCAGCAAAAAACGAGCCACGGGTCAATGGCGACAAACACCTGTGCAAAATCTGTCAGGCTAAGAGATGATAACATAAAAAACTGTTTTCATCACAGAATCCTTCCTCATATTCCCTACCTCAAGAAAAGCTCACTCACCTTACTAAATCTGACTTGAAAATAATAGTAATTATTTTGAGAGAACTGGCAACTAAGTGCAATGAATATTTGCAGAGAAGGCATGATTCAGTCCGTCTTTATTTCACAAAGTAAATTTAAAGTGTAAGCATACAAGACATTTTGTAATAGCATGTTCGAGAACTGCGCCTTAAAATAATGTAAAAAGTTTGCTGCTTTAATTAATCCTGTTTAAAAGCTGCGTTGGATGTGATACCTAGCAACAGAGACCAGGTGGATTTTACAATTCAGACTTCATTCTGAGCAGGGTTGCATGTTCTTAAGCAATACCACTGCATCTTTCCGTTCTAAACTGTTTCTGCCTCTTACTTATGTTTGGATATTATGATGACCTATGTAGGTAGTACAAACTACTTTTGATCTCATTGGGTATTCTATAGCTATCACAGATTTTCAAAATACTGAAATGTCAACAGCTGTGGAAAACACAGTAGGCCTAATTTATGAGGCCTGTACTTATGAGGCCCTTATGCCGCCGTTGCATCACTTTTTGTGACGCTGCGCTGGCATACAAAATGCACCACACTGCGCAATATTTACAAATACCTGCATCAGATATAATGTTTGCAGGGTGGGAGTTCCAGTGCAGGACAGCCGCGTAGCTGCACCACTTCTATGGAATCACTATGTCAAATCTTTATGCCTGCTTCAAGCAGGCGTGAGGAGTGATGCAGGGCTTTTCACATGGGGCTTGGCCCATGTGAAAAGACACATTACTGCAGTTGCGCCTGTTTTCAGACACACTCTAGAAATGCTCTAATTCTGTGCCTACAGATACATCAGGAATACTGACATATCTGTAAATCCTTGCGACTTGGAGCGCTGTAGAGTAAATATGGTGCATCCATGGAGTCGCAAGGATCTTTTTTATTTTATAAATCCAATTTATTTGCTTTTCATTGTATATTACAGTACATTCATCATCATCAAATTAACTTTATTCGGCACACAGCCATAAAAGTTTCAACCAAAAAGACAGTCCAAGTTTAAAATACCTAATTCAAGTTTAAAATACATTCTTACTGGATTGGTGGACTTGGAACGTGGGGGAAGGGTTGGGTTAGGGTGGGTGAAGGGGGGTTTTGTTTGCTTGTTTTTTTCCTTTTATCCAATGCTGTAAGTTTGCACATACCAAACGCCCTTTTACGAACCTTACCCCACGCTTTGGAATGGTCCTATCCATTTCTTTTAAACTTTGACTTTTGCTATGCAATGGGTAAAGGGGGTGATATTATTGAACGCTTTCCGTGTATGTGCTCTGAGTTTTCAGTAAAAAGATTTAATACTAAAATACATTCTTTTGTCCTTTAAAATATTATGAAAGAGATAAAAGTTCATATGCAAGCTAAAAAACATGATTGTACATAGATGAAGTAATGGCCGTCGAGTTTAGTTCCTATTTAACATGATGAATTTCCTCATTCTCCTTTAATTACTGTACTTCATATTATTTCCTAATGCCCATTGCTGATTTGATAAAATGTAATACTGCAGTGCAAATAACAGGATTAGTCAATGATTGCAAATGTCTGAAGCCCTCTAAATGTGTACATGGGCAAATGTTCTTTAACAAGGGCATCAAAAATCTGCTCCTTGGATCTTTGTAAAGTGCACAAAAAAGAATAAAGTGCATAGTGCTCTGGGTAGTACTATTGTCGCATGGGCAAAAAGTAAGGTTAGTAAACAAAAAGGGGGGACAATGAAGGACGATATTTACCGGGGTCCAATGTACGTGTCCAGTAAGCAGTATACAACAATTGTACAAAGTTCCCCAAGGGGTGGATATACTAAGGAGAGGGAAGGGAAGAGAAATAGCCACTCTCTCGAAGGTAGGTAGCAGTGTGCAACAGGGAATCAAGTGAACCCTTAACGGAATAAGGATGCCTCACACAATTAAAAGGCTGGACAACAATAGCCATCCGTCCAAATAACTGTATTGTGTCATCATTGGCCTCCTGCTCCAACGACAAGCTGGCGGTGCAATGCCTGCCGGGTAGCACGTAGTGCTACTCTTTTGGTGGAGTTCTTTTATTCCTGGCCAATGGGTGCATGCGTGTGAGGGACCTAGAAAGTGCAATTGTGAGCGTGAGTGAGAGTTTAAAATAAGTCAGTAGAGTCCATTAGAGGAATTTTTAATAGAGTGGCTCACTGCTTAATTAAAATTGGTAAAGGGAGGGGTAGCGAAGCGCAACTGTTAAGGTGATGTGGCCTCGTTCAACCCTCACCTATGGTGTGGTCGACATGTTTCATGCCAGTTATGGCAATTCTTCAGGACCTATGGTTGCTCATCAATTAATACGAAGTCTCCCCCTAATTGAAGAAACTTCCATATACAACCTGTGTATCAAGGCAGAAAGTGATGCTGCGATGGTCCATGCCCTAAACCCTTTGATGGTCGGGCCCCACGTACTGTCCCTGGGAAGGCCTGAGCGACGGGGAGTCCCCTTGATGGCTCTAGGCTGAGGCGGGTCAACACCTACCCATCCCACGGCGGCGGTAAAGCAGGACAAAAGTAAGGTTGTCTGTCCACCTGGATTGTTTAGGGAACCCTACCAGAAAGTGCAACTTGCTGGGACGGAATCTTGTTAGAAGACAACGCAACTGGCTGTTCGTAGTAAAGGAAATGTAATACTGCTGTTCATGCATGAAAGGGCAACTGGGGCCAGGTACCTCCAATTGTAAATGGCGCATTTTTGCCCAGACACCATACTCCTCTTTAATTGTGACCTTCGCATTAGTGGGGATGCTTGACGGGGTATCAAAGTACTCACCCAGCCCGATCTCGAATAACCTATCCCTCACAAACCGAAGCCAAGGGATCCGCAAAGACTTGTCCAAGTTAATACAGTCTTCGATGATCTCCCTTGAAAACTATAACTCTTCTGGGGCCCAGATTTTGGCCCACAGAAGCAAGGGGGCAGCGCCGATGTGATCTTCTATTTATTCCATCCCCACTTCTCGATGAGAAAATGAGGTGGCAGCATTGCTAGGAATCATCAACAGGCGTTTTATAAACTTGTTCTCCACCACTTGCAACGGGCGGCTTCTTTGGTAACCCCCACCCCATACAATGCAACCGACATGCATTTTGCCGTGTATAAGGTAAAAAGCTCAGGCACTGGCTTGTGGCCTAACTTACAAGCGAACCTAAAAGGCTCCTCTACTACATTGCTTGTTTGCTGTGCTCTAGCCGTGATCAGTGAATCCCATTTCATATCCTTACTAAACATGTTACCCAGATATGTAAACTGTTCATCCCTTTCAATGGGCTTGCCCCTTACGTTAAAACGGTAGAGAGACAAAATATCGAAATTAAAATACCGATATACAATAATATCGATGTTTTAAATGCCATGATATAGAATATCGATGTGCAATAATATCGATAGACAGAATATCGATATTAAGGTATGTATGTTACTAATATCGAAATTTTGTTTAGTGTTATGTATTTTATTATGTTGTTTATGTTTGTTAAACATGTTTTTTAATGTATGTTTAGAATTTAGTAATTTTGTTTACATTTTGCGTTTTAGTATCAGAGCGGGTTGTGGGTTTATAGGGGAATAGGGTGGGAAGTAATTTAATTATAATTAATTGATTAATATGTTTTAAAAATATTTTTGATTAATTAATAATTAATTCGTAATTAATTATTATTAATTAGGTAATTAAATGAATTAGAGTTAATGTAGTAGTATTTATTATTTTTTGTTATTATTAATTAATAATTAATTGGTAATTAATTATTAATAATTAGTTAATGAAATGAATTAGAATTAATGTAGTAATGTTTATTATTTTTTGTTATTGTTAATTAATAATTAATTGGTAATTAATTATTATTAATTAGTTAATTAAATTAATTAGAGTTAATGTAGTAGTGTTTATTATTTTTTGTTATTGTTAATTAATAATTAATTGGTAATTAATTATTATTATTAGTTAATTAAAATAATTAGAGTTAATGTAGTGATGGTTATTATTTTTTCTTATTGCTAATTAATAATTAATTGGTAATTAATTATTATTAAGTGATTAAATGAAATTTTTTTTATGTGATTTATTTATGTGTAGTGGGTTGTGTGTTTATAGGGGAATAGGGTGTGACAATTAAATTAATTAAAGAGATTGTATTTATTTATTGGTATTTATTGTTAATTGCTAATTTTTTTAATTATTTCATATTAATTATAAATAATTTATTAATAAATATTGTTTAGTCTTGTAAATATCTTAATTAATTATTCATTGGTAAATAATTATTAATTGGTAATTAATATGTGTTAATTAGCTAATTTATAATTACATCAATTTAATATTAATTGTTATTAATTGATTAATTGATATTGATATTAATAGTGGTTTTTTGTATGTGTAGTGTGTTGTGTGTTAAAGGGGGAGTAGTGTGGGAAGTAATTTTTACCCCCATGCTATCCAACGCTTTCCCTACTGTTGCACCCTCTGGAGTGGGAATAGTAATTTTTACCCCTACGCTATCCAACACTTTCCCTACTGTTGCACTCTCTGGAGTGGGAATAGTAATTTGTACCCCTACGCTATCCAACGCTTTCCCTACTGTTGCACCCTCTGGAGTAGGAATAGTATTTTTTACCCCTACGCTATCCAACGCTTTCCCTACTGTTTCACTCTCTGGAGTGGGAATAGTAATTTTTACCCCTACGCTATCCAACGCTTTCCCTACTGTTGCACTCTCTGGAGTGGGAATAGTAATTTTTACCCCTACGCTATCCAACGCTTTCCCTACTGTTGCACTCTCTGGAGTGGGAATAGTAATTTTTACCCCTACGCTATCAAACGCTTTCCCTACTGTTGCACCCTCTGGAGTGGGAATAGTAATTTTTACCCCTACGCTATCCAACGCTTTCCCTACTGTTGCACTCTCTGGAGTGGGAATAGTAATGTTTACCCCTACGCTATCCAACGCTTTCCCTACTGTTGCACCCTCTGGAGTGGGAATAATAATTTTTACCCCTACGCTACCCAACGCTTTCCCTAATGATTCTGGGACTAGGACGGGGGCTTCTGGCGAACAGCAGCGAGGACCCGGCGCTGTTAGAAAAACTGTCGCCCCGACCCCGGCCCAAAAAGGAAAGAAAGCAGAAAGCCGCTCGAAGCCAGCTACCGCCGCGAATCCTGTAAACCCAGCAAGGGCTGAGCCGCTCGAGAGGGACATGGCAGGTCTCAATGCAGCAGATTCCTCGGAGAGGCAGAGAAGCGGGCAGAGCGGACAGAGCGGGCTGAGCAGAGGGAAAGATTCAGCTCTGAGGCAGCCTACCTTGCTGGAGTCCTTCAGCCCCAGGGCAAACATCCAGCCGAGTGAAGCAGGATACAGGAACGTCCTCGAGGACGCAGCAGCAGACGCTCCCAGCGCAGAGAGAGCGGTCGCTAGGCAACCCCAGGATTCAGCCGTGGCAGAGAACAGCGGCGGTAATGGACCTGGTAGCACGGCCGAGGGAGTTCTGTCGCTAGACTCTGCAGTGAAGAAGCTTGGAGACCCCGAAAAAGGCCCTCAGAATCACGAGATGTCTACACCCATAATCAGCGGGACTGCAGGAAGTGCGGATATGCTGGCGGCACTAATGCAGGTAGAGGCTGAGATGGGGAAAACTCAAAAGGTTGGAAACAGCTGGGGGAGTAATACTAGTTTGGCAGCGAGAAGAGAGCCCCTGAATGGTAGCACTCGACCCGTGGGGCCGGGGAGGAAGGAAAGTGGGTCATTGGAATGCGATCTTTTTTACTCAGTGGATGAGGACACCGACACCACCCAGACAAGTGAAGTTGACTCGGAAGGGGGTGAGGAGGTGGATGATGATGATGATTCGGACTCTGGATCAAGCACTTTTAGGAAAGAGAGCACGCAGAAAAAGAAGCGCCTTCAGGGGAGAAGGCGCGGTATGGATATAGGATTGCCCACAGTAGGGGGAGAGAAATTAACATGGGATTATTCTGCAACCTTGCAGACTTACCCGGAGGGCAACAAATCCCCCGATGACACAAATACTCCTACCCCCCAGCAGAGCCAGCCCCCCTTTGAAATGATCTATAACACTCTCAAACAAATGCAGGGGGAAGCTAGAACAGAAAGCCGCAGGGCAAGACAAACCTCAAAAAAAATCCAGAACTCTCTCAGGAAAATTAACAAACTATATGATGGGTTAGCAGAAAGAGTCACTGAGGTGGAAGAGAGAACTGGGAAACTCGAAGATGAGGTGGGGGCATGGCAAGACTTCAAGGGGGAGCAAGAGAAGTTGGCAAGCGACCTACAGTGGAAGATTGAGGATTTCGAAAATCGACAGAGGAGGAATAACATTCGCCTTTTGGGGTGGCAGAAGGGGCTGAAGGGGAGGATAATATGCGATTTGTGACTAATCTGTGAAAAGGAGCCTTCCCGGAGGCTGAGTGGGAGTGGGAAAAGGAAATTCAACGGGCACACAGATTCCCTTTTACTGTCAGGAAAGATCACAGCGGGGGGGGCCAGACAGGACAGACAGGTCAACCAGCGCTACCCAGGGCTATCTTGATATACGTAGGAAATTACCTACTTAGAGAGGAAATAATGGACAAGGCCAGACCGGACAAAAAAAGAACATTTGAGGGAACCACCTTTTTCGCTAGGCCCGACTTTTGCCACGTTACCGTCGAGCGAAGATGGCGGCTCAGGCAACTTATTAAGCCCTTCCAGTCTTTAGGCGCAGAGGCATTTCTGCTGTTCCCAGCTAGGCTGAAGATAGTTATAAGGGGGAGAACAAGAATTTTCTTATCCGAAATCAAGTCTCAACAATTCTTGGAGGAGGTTAAGAGTCAGAAAGGAGGCTGAGGCACCTTAGAACACCCTATGTTCTATGTGTAATAATGCAAGACGCTGTAAACGTGAGGCACGACAATGTGTAGGCTGTATATATTTTTTTTATTTTTTTTCTGTTTAAAGCAGTCAGCTCACTAAGTTAAGAAAGCCATGGTACGAAATTTGGTGGTGGGGATAACGGGGATAACGGGGGTACATGAGATATAGGTAAAACCTGGGTGGAGGGGGAGAGGGGAGCGATCACCACAAACCAGAGCGGCTACACATAGGTCTCCTTGACCTATTTGCCAGTAAGTGGGGGGGAGGAGGGGGGGAGATGGGGCCAGGATGGGTGGGATGGGTGGGACAGGGGGTATTAGGGGGTAAAAGGGGGGGAAAAAGAAAAAAAAAGGGACAGGATACTTGAGGAAGCACAGAGTGACTCATGATAGCGCACAAGGGATACAACCAATACAATCAACACAATCATCACTGAATGCAGAAAAATGTTGGGGGGGTGTTGATCTACCCCAGATACATAATCAGTACAATTGTATGGGCAAACCCTTCCAGGTATTTTAAATGAGTTGTAGGATAGCTACTATTAACGTATGTGGCCTTAACGATCCTGGAAAGAGGCTGAAAGTGGCGGCTTTACTTAGAACCCCTACGCTATCCAACGCTTTCCCTACTGTTGCACCCTCTGGAGTGGGAATAGTCATTTTTACCCCTACGCTATCCAACGCTTTCCCTACTGTTGCACCCTCTGGAGTGGGAATAGTAATTTTTACCCCTATGCTATCCAACGCTTTCCCTACTGTTGCACTCTCTGGAGTGGGAATAGTAATTTTACCCCTACGCTATCCAACGCTTTTCCTACTGTTGCAATATGTAGAGTAAGTATATATATTAATTTATATGTAGTTTTTTATTTATTTTAAATGTATATGTATTAGTTATTATTTTTTTAAATATGTTTTAATGTTTATATTTATAATTTGCTAATTATATGTCTTTTTAAATTATTTTTAAATTATTATTAATACATTTAAAAAAACGATATTTTTGACTTCGATATTTTTGTACTACTATATTTTTTTCCCGATATTTTTGTACTTCCCTTTATGTAGATAGAACTCCGATATTTTGGATTTCGATATTTTTGTGTCGATATTTTTGTATGTCTATATTCTGTCTGTCGATATTATGTCATAGATTCGTTAAAACTTCTAGTTTTAGTCTTTTTTGGGCCGCAAACCATTATGTAAGATTTTGAGAAATTAACCCTCAAGTCTAGTGCTGCCATGAAGTTTGTACAGGCGTCCAGGGTGGTTTGGAGGCTGTTAGCCATCAAGGCCATGAGTACAGTGTCGTCCGCATACAAAAGTAGCGGAACTGGCTGTCCTTTGATGCATGGCAAATCAATTTTCTAACCTAACAAAAAGGCTTCCAGGCTGGTTGTATATATTAAAAAAAGGAAAGAGGCTAAAATGCACCCCTGCCGGACTCCTTCTGTTGAGGCAATGGGCCTCGTCTTTTCCCCCTGTGACCAAATCTTATGGAAACAGATGTGCTGGTATGTAACCTTTTGAGGAGCAGGATTAGAGCGCTTTCAAAGCCCATGTCTGTCATTAGTGCCCATAATTTACCCCTGTTCACAGTATCAAATGCACAGGACAAGTCCATAAAGGCAAGATGGATAGAACCACTCCTGGCCCTCATGTACTTGCCCATGATCATGGATAAATATAGGCACTGCTCTGTAGTTCCAAGTCCCCTACTGAACCCATACAGCATGTTTTAAATGATCCCCTGCTAGTCGCCCAGGTCTCCAGTCGGGCAAGGATTACCCTACCTAATACTTTGGCGGTGGAATCGATTAGGGAAATGGGCATATAGCAGGCAAGATCATTTCTGTTCCCTTTTTTGAACATGGTACAGTGCATTCAAAACAAAGATCTCATAAAGAAACCTCATGCTATTGGCACATCGTGACTGGTATTATAGCCTGGATATATCATGTAATCCATCCAGTCTTTCATGAGTCAACATCACTGGTGCGAGTAGGTACGTGGGTATAGAGCATGTGTCCATGTGAGATAGTCTGTCGCCTGTACTGAAGCCGGGCCTGGGTATTTAACGCTAGCCCAGTGGGTGACTTGCATCTTTGTGTGAGAATAACGATCTGAACTCTAATAAACTGGAAGGAAGAACTGTGGTACACTGTGATTATATTGGCATTGTGTAATATGATCCAGCGGACTAAGACAGCTGGAGTAAGAAACTGGTTGTGTGGCGCTGAGAGAGGGCAGGTAAGAGTACCAGGTTAGGAGCATTATAATGATTGTGTGCCTCGGGCTGCCACCTCGGGACCCTCAGCTGCCTGATCTACTGGGAGACTGCAGTGGACAACCCCGGCGCATGGAGTTGCAAGGATGGTGCTTTGAAAAGTGTTGCATAGCTGTTTTACCGCAGCGATGCAACACTTTTCATAAATGAGGCCCCGAGTTTGTGGTCTGTTTATCGCAATACAGTGACCAGTAGAAGCAGTCTGGATTTTACTGGAATCACAAGAGCTTCTCTTAAAATTCTGAGCCCTCACTACGGAGTCAGGGTATATGAATCAGTGCATCCATCTTGTCATTTTCTTCTTTGACACTATCCTGAGGGCATCTTGTGTACAGGTAAATGACTTCCTTTTAAGTAACAATATTTGCAAAGTTTGCAATCAGGTCAGGTGGATGTTTTCATCAACCTGTCAGCTACCTGCCACTCAGATACCAACAATTGCAAGGAAGTTGATTAGACTGTAGGTGTTCCTTGTTCTGTTGAAATCCCTTAAATAGAGATATCAAAATATGACAAAGTGTCTGAAGTAATAGCCTTCTTCTTGCTGTTATAGTACAGACTTCGTCTGACTTTGTGGATAATAGACCTACTATCCGACTAAAATGTTTATAGTGCGTATGGCACAGACTTACGGAAGACTAAAGCAGTAGTTGGCCATTTGACTTCCTAGCACTTTCCTTACACTGCCTGGATCCAAAGTCATAAATTACTTTATTCGGGTAAAATGTTAAAACCATCAAAGTACAGATCACATTTCATGCTACCTAATACCAATTATAAACAGTACAAAAAGTCATTTTAATTCATATACCATTTGTAAAAAAAAGACCATGGGCCAGCCTGTGGTACACATTCCCACCAAAAAGCAACCCTTGGTGTTCAAATAAATATATTAAAAAATGTATCACACACCAAAATCCATCAACTAAAAAGCTCAATTTTACTTGAAATAGTTAAAAAGAAAGGAACCAGCACTATAATTGAAGTTTGTTCCGTCGCCTAATTGCCCCTGTAATATAGCTGGCTACCCCGAAACACACAAGCGGGGAGCCCAGCATTTGCAAATAGGCTAGCGCTGGTCTAGCTAGCGCTGGTCTAACGTGCTCAAAGTTACCCCCTCTTAACAGTGGCAAGATGAAGTTTCTGCGTAACGTAGCATAAAAATCGCAGAAAAATACCATGTGGAGGGTGTTCTGCTCTGAGAAGTTATCACAGGGACAAGGGCCCAACGATCCCTCTTTTAAGAAGCCTTTTGGAAACAATAGTAACCAGGGCACCATGTTATACTTAAATCTAATTAGGGCAAATAAATGAAAGGATTTATTTATGTAAGTTAGGTACGGCTGCATCTCCCTGCCTAAACTTAACATAACAAAGCTCCTCACTGAGGATTTGGCTACTTCCACTTCCTCCCTTATTAACATCGATCTGTTCAGAAACTGGTGCTTCAGGCCTCTGATGGCCGCCTTGCCAAGGGCTCTAGGACTTAAAAATAAATCAGAGCAGCCCAGTGAGTCCATTTGCGTCTTAATATAATGGATCCACGGGATGTCAAGACCTTTGTCTAAAGACACGCAGTCCTGAATGATCAGCTGATTCAGGTTAGGTGACGGCTGAGCCCAGATTCTTAGCCAAGGTTGCCTTCTGCTCGCAACTAACTTAAGTTACGAGCAGAAGGCAACCCTGTCAATAATATCAAATTCATAAGCACTAAAAATAAAAGAGACATATGTTCTCTTTTTTTTAGTTTTCCGTAATTGATACACGGAACGAGGAGGACCTTTACTGAACGGTGGCTCCAACGTGCAGGCTTCCTTTTATTACAGTAATATGCCAAAACAGGAGATATAAACAGGTAATCAGTGTAAATAATAAGACTTTGAAAGGCCCAAGAGATCCTTGATGTGGGCAAGTGGCTAATAAGCACTGCACCTTATGTTTCCATTAGACTATACACAAAGGAGCTGGAGAAATTATCAGGTTATATTCTGGGACTATGAAATTGATGAATCATAATTCCCAAAGAACCTCATAAGGTATTGTGAATTGAGAACATTAACTGAATGTTGAGTAGGACCTGATTTAAAAAAAATAGAGGTTCTAGTAATCCCATGGTATTTTAGCCAACCTCTCTTATATACAAGAACAGAGTATCAGCTCTAGAGGAATGGGCGAGTAAAATAATAAAGTTTATTAAAAATATGAAAATATAGAGAGTTTCTTTTAACATGTTTTAAATAAATTAGAGACCTATATGTCATTCAGTTGACAACTACACTTATATAATGAGTACAGAGGTATTAGATATTACATTAGTTTATAGGTAGAAATGTATAATACAGGCACTGAAAATGTTGTTTCTATTTTTAGATTAAGAATTATAATTGTTTGTCCTGATGAAGGTGGAAAAAGAAGTTTACACACCGAAACGCCGCGTCGACTGTTTTGTATAAAATTCCTTTTCTAGGATTCTTTTAATCAAATTGTATTGTTTACATAAATGTAATGTTATGTTTTTAATATACGGATATTTAGAATGTAACCCAACGGGAGGCATTGATTCAAATAAATAATACTTTTTATCATTATATTTTTATTTAAAAACATTTTTTTAATAATCTAGATGTGAGTCATAGTACATAGCCACACACATTTAGATACCATCTGGAAATTGTTTGTTAACTGGATAGAATACATAGGTCTCTGATATATCCTAGTTCCATTTCAGGCCTCTGTCTTCAGGGTTCAGAAGTTTTGCATAACTCGCTACCAAAACCGCATCATCTGCGTACAGTAATGCAGGGATCATTTTTGTACCTGCTCTTGGGGGTATGTGACGTTTACAACGCAATTTTTACAACGCACTACCATTACAACTAAACTTTTACAACGCAAAATCCATTACAACGCATACATTTACAACGCAGTCATTACAACGCATGACACTACAACGCACACCACTACAACGCATACCATTACAACGCAGTCATTACAACGCATACCATTACAACGCATAACTTACCATCCAACACTTACCCTACTGCTGCACCCCCTGGAGTTAGAATAGTAATTTTAACCCCTACACTATCCAACACTTACCCTACTGTTGCACCCCCTGGAGTTAGAATAGTAATTTTTTTTTAGTTTGAAAAGCTTTATTATGTTGAAGAAAACAATGTAAAACATCAGTACAATAGCACAAATAAAGAGCAATAGGAGTAAAAATAATTGTGGAGAATAGTGTGCCAATAATCAAGAAAGGCCCCAAAAGGGGAGAACGTTATACAAAGAGAAAATGCTTTTATAACTTTTCATTTTGTGGGGAAGGAAAAGAGAAAGAAAGAGGGAAGAAAGGGGAAAAAAGGGGGGATGGAAGGGGAACAGCAATAGAAAAATTTATGGTAAGAGAAATAAAGAGGTATGAAATACAGAGAAGTTCACAGTGATAATAATAACCATAATACTAAATATAACAATAACATGTGATCGAGAGGCACTTTAAGATAAAAAGTCTGTTAAAGGGGACCAAAGTAAATCACGTTTTATCAACAATGGAATAGAAGAAGCACATGCACGATCTAGTCTATGATGATGGCAGAGCAAATTCCACCAAGCGTTGTAAACCACGTTTGTAGTGTCTTTCCAATTAGTTGTTATAATTTGAAAAGCGATAGCAATGCAAAGATCAATAAATTTACGAGTATGGAGTGGGACATCCCAAACTGGGGCCAAACCACCCAGGAATACAGAAGAAATAACAAAGGGAACATTAGTAGATAAAATCTTATTAAGAGTAGACCAAATGTGGGACCACATAAGTTGGACCTTAGGACAAAGAAAAAACATGTGAATAAAGTCACCAGGAGTACATGAACAGGACCAACACTTCTTAGTGTCTAACAATTTAAATTTAAACAAATCACAGGGAGTGTAAAATAATCTATTATAAAAAAAATAAAGGGTTTGTGTGGTACTAGCGGAACGAGAGGTAGAATGAAGTTTGGACCAAATAGAATCCCAGGTAAGTGAGGGGAAAGTGTGATTGAGGTCCAATTCCCAGGTAAGTTCAAGATTAGTTTTAGGCCTGTCAGTAAGTGAGGGAGAAAGTAATTTATAAATAGCAGAGGCCTTAAGGGGAACCTGAAAGTTAGGTGGAGAGGCAAGGAGGGGAGGTGAAGAGGATGAAGGAGTATTGTGTAGGATAATAGTGGATAGTTTGGGCAGAAGTTCATGAAAGTGTGTGCAGTATTTGTTAGAGATACCGAAGGAATCACGAAGTGTTGGAAAGGGTAATAAGGAATTATCAGAAATAAGATGTTGGTAAGTGAGAATTCCTTTGTCAATCCATTCCTTCCAAAAGAGCGCACGTTTGCGTAATTTAAGAGATTTATTATACCATAGTGGGGTATTCAGATGAAGAGTAGATGGTACAGAGAATGATCGAAAAAGGGCAAGGGTTAAAGCTTTGGAGTGTTTAAAAATAGGAGAAAGTAGCTTGGGAGGTGGTTGAGTGAGATTGGAGGCAGTAAGGAAGGAGAAGGGGTGAAGTTGAGCCAATTCCAGAGAGCTCCAAGCCGTAGCAGGAGGAGACGAGGATTCAAGAAGAAGAGGCCAAATTTGCTTGAGAGTAAAAGCAGAATGAAAGCGTGAGATATTGGGGAAATTGACACCACCAAGATGTTTAGGTTGTTGAAGACGGAGGAGAGAGACTCTAGCCTTACGCTTATTCCACAGGAATTTGGAAAAAAGACTATTGATAGACTTAAAAAAGAAATGGGGGAGAGAGATAGGAAGCATGGAGAGACAGAAGTTCACAATAGGAGGAGCATCATTTTAATAGTGGAGAGACGACCCCACCAGGAAAGAAAAAGAGGGGACCAACGTTCTATAAGAGAAGAGAGCTTTTTAAGGATATCGGAGTGATTAATTTTGATAGTTTCTCTAATAGTGTTAGCATATAAAACGCCAAGACATTTGATAGAACCAGAGTTCCATTGGAAACCAGAACCCTGAAACATGTGAGGAAGACAAAATTTATTGAGGGGAAGGACTTCAGTTTTATCAATATTTAATTTATATCCAGAAACAGAGGAATAATCGTGTAATAAAGAAAAGAAAGCGGGAAGGGCAACAACAGGGTTAGAGATGTAAAGCAAAATATCGTCTGCATAAGCAGTAAACTTAATCTCAACATCTTTATAAAGAAAGCCAGAATAGGAAGGGGATTGTCGAATTTTCTCAAGGAAAGGTTCGAGTGCCAGAATACAGAGAAGGGGGGAAAGTGGACAGCCTTGTCTGGTTCCTCTATGAAGGGGAAAATAATCAGATTGCATACCATTAATCCATATAGAAGTGGAAGGAGCAGAATAAAGCAACTGAACAAATTTAAGAAAAGTGGGACTGAAACCGTGCCAGCGAAGGGCGCCAAACATAAAATCCCAGTTGACACGGTCGAATGCCTTCTCGGCGTCTAGAGTAATGGCAGCCAAGGGACTGTCCATTTTAGCAGAAAGATGAATGATATTAAGAAGGGTTCTAGAATTGTCTGTAATGGATCTTCCCTTAACAAAGCCGGATTGATGAATGTTAACCAAATCGGGGACAATGGAACCAATCCGTAAAGCCAGAATTTTCGCATACAATTTACAATCAGTATTAATAAGGGAGATGGGTCGGTAATTTTTACATAGGGAAGGGTCCTTATCTTTCTTGGGGAGAAGGACTAGCATAGCCTGCGAAAAAGAACCTTTAGATTCACCAGAGGAGAGAAAATGGTTAATTAACTGAAGAAAATGAGGAATCAAGATAGATTTAAATTGAAGAAAGAAACGAACAGTAAAGCCATCAGGGCCTGGTGTCTTATCTTTGGGAAGAAGAGAGAGAGCAGCAAGAATTTCCTTTTCCGAAATCGGGGCATCAAGAGAAGAGAAATCCAACAGAGGATTAGGAGATTTAGGGACAGAATTAAAGAAAGAGTTTAATTGCTCTACAGAGGGGGAAGACTCAGGAGTATAAAGAGAAGAGTAAAATTGAACAAAGCAATCCAGAATTTTGGCGTCAGAAGACTGGAGCGAGCCATGTGAATCCTTAATCGAGACTATTTTCGATTTCTGTTTCTTAATTTTGAGATAATTTGCCAGAGCCCTACCAGCTTTATTACGACCACCATATATCTTCGCATTAAATTGAAGAAGCTGATTGGAGGCCGATTCCCAGGAATGTTTATTAAATTGCAGTTTAGCGGAAATGAGAGAGGACAGAGAGTCAGGAGAGTTGGAAGTGTAGTAAAGATGTTCTAGTTCTTTAATGCGTTTTAGATAGGAGGAGGCTTGGGATAGCGTTTTCTTTTTTTTACGTGAAACAAAGTCAATAATACAACCCCGAGCAGTGGCCTTGAAAGCATCCCAAAGATAATGAAAGTTAGAGGTGGAATGTAAGTTAGTAGTGAAAAAGTCATCCATGAAATGAGTGAAGTGTTCAATGAAAGTGGGATCAAGTAAAAGGGAGTTGTTAAAGCGCCATCTGCGGGCCTGAGGCGTGGGAGAGGGGTAATCCATATCTAAAATAACTGGGGCATGATCTGAGATGAGGACAGAGCCTAATTCTGAGTTGGTCATAAATTGGAAAGCATGGTGGGAGAGAAAAATATAATCAATACGGGAGAGGGAGTTATGCACAGGAGAAAAAAAGGAAAAGTCCAGAGAGTCAGGGTGGGACAACCTCCATGAATCTATAAGGCCTCTGGAGGAGATGGCTTTATGAAAGGACTTTTGCATTTTGTTGGGAATGTAGCGAGCTTGTGATTTGCGGTCCAAAAAAGGGTCCATCAATTGATTACAATCTCCCCCAACAATCAAATCCTCATTAGCATTAGAAGAGAGAAGGGAGGAGAAATCATTCCAAAAGGAAGAATCAATGCCATTCGGACCATAAACATTACAGAGAGAGAGATGAACATCATTAACAATGCAATCAAGGAGCAGCCACCTGCCATTAGTGCCAATAGTTTCATTTAAAATTTGAACAGACAACGCTTTATGAAATAAAATAACAACACCATTTTTGTGATTAATAGCAGGAGAGCAAAAAACATCCCCAACCCATTGTCTACGTAACATCGATAGCTCTTGAGTAGAAAGATGTGTTTCTTGTAAAAAGGCAATTTGACATTTTAAACGAGCAAGATGAGATAAGACACGTTGTTTCTTGATAGGGTTACGAAGACCCTTAACATTCCAGGAAATGAGTCGGAAACTTTTCATATGAGGAGATTAAAGGAAAGTAAAAAGAGAGAGTAATACAGGTAAAAAGAGAGAATACATAGAGAAAATGGCAAGGAGAGATGGAAACGATGAAGTAAAAAGAAGAACGATGGAAATAGTAGAGGAGCCCAAGTAGAGAGAGTAAAAGGAAAAAGGCAGCAAGGCCATCATAGGAAGGTGAGATGAGAAGAAGTGAAGAGATAAAAATGGAGGAGAAATGGAAGGAATGACTAACATCACAGTGCCAAAAGAAAGGAGGAAAGGAGCAAAGTAAGATGGATAAAGTTGAAAAAGCCGAACAGGGTAAAAAAAGGAAAGGGAAGGAGAAAAAAGTGAAGCAAGAAGGAGGAGAGAGGGAGCCAAAAGCAACCCAAAAGAAGACAGCGAAAAGAAGGACGGCAAAAAGAACCAAGGTGGTTCTAGCCATACAGAACATGTAACAGAGAAAAACAATGAGGTGAGAGCGGGAGCAGCAATAAAAGACGACCGAAAAGAAGGGAAGAAGTCGAAAACACAGTCCAAGGAATGAAAGAGAAAGAACCAAAGGAGAGAGGAAAAAAAATGCACGGAGAACCTGGGACTGAGAACGACATAAGAACAAATGAAGGAGACTTACCAAACAGATATGCAGGAAAAAACAGCATACTGGGATGACTGAGACGTACGATAAAACAAAACAATACAGAGGAGGACTTTCGAAACATCAGGAAACGCACCTAAGAAAGAAAGGAGAACAAAAAAAAGTGAGGTGATGTGAGGAGAAACAACAAGCCATAACAGACAATAAAAGAAACACAGAAAGGGAACAATAAAAGAGAAAAAAAAAAAAAAAAAAATTAGGAGCTGCTTTGTTCCATGGAGTCCTCTCTGTGGGAGTGGATGAATTTGCGGAGGTCAGCCGGGTCTTCGAAACTGTAGGACCGTTCCTTGTATGTAACTTTGAAAAAACAAGGATGAATCAAGCCATATCTGGCGTTCATGGATCGAAGTGTAGGCCGCAGATCCAGGAATTCCTTACGACGCGTCGCTGTCTGTTTGGAGACATCCTGAGAGAAAAAAAGTTTATGGCCAGACCATATCAGTTGCTTGTGTTGTTTAGCTGAGTGAAGTATAGTCATAAGGTCGGAGTAGAGGAGAAAATAGGCGATGATACCACGAGGTTTCGATGAAGTGGAAGATTGTTTGGGACCCAGACGGTGAGCTCGTTGAATATTGGCATCCACATGTTTCGGCAGGCCGAGTATCGGTAAAACTTGTTGTTTCAGGAATAAAATGATGTCCGACCCTTCAGAATTTTCCGGAACACCATAAATACGAAGGTTGTTGCGTCTATTACAATTTTCCAAATCCTCAGACGTCTTCTTGAGGACTTGGATCTCTTTGGTGAGGGTATCCACCTTGGCAACAACATCTTGTGCGTCACTGATTCTCTGTTCAACTTCGGTGACCCGTTTATCAAGGTTGGACCACTTATCGTCCAGCCTTTGCAATGTAGCAGTGGTGTCCGCTATAAAAGGGCGGATTAATTTGAGTTCCTCCATTAAATCCTCAAGGGTAACAGGAAGAGGAGATTTGGAGGGAGATGGTGGGTCCTTTTTGTGGCGTTTGCCCACAGGAACAGCGTCTTTGCGTGTAGCGGTAGCCACATTAGAGGCCTTAGAGGCGTATCCGTGCTCCATGATGAAAAGGCCTGAGAGAGGAACAGCTTGAGGTAAAGAAGGAGCGACGGAATATGGTAAAAGGCTGCAAAGTCTGCTGCAGAAAATAACTGAGACAGTGAAAAATGGAGACCACCGTCAAGGAGAGTCAAACTGGATATCAACAGAGCGCAAAAATGAAGAAATGATGCGTGCGGAGGAAGCAGAAAAGCAACTGCGCACAGACAAGTCAAAAGTTGAGGAAAGAAAAAACTGAAGCGGAGGTCCAGCAAGCCGAGGATAAGCAAAAAGGACTCAAAATGACATATTAGATGTCAAATAATCATGGAAACACTGCAAAATTGAAGAAGCAAAGCCAGGAGACAAGAAGCATCAGCAGGTAGAAAAATAGAATCATTGGAGAAAAAAATCACCAAAAAACGATGAAAAAACAAAAACAAAATGGCGGCCGTTTCCGAGGAGAAAACATTTGTAGAAATTCTGGCCTCAAAAAACGAAGTAGGCGTACAGAAACATACCCAGTTATGGAGGGGCAGTTCCGACGCTCAAATCAGCCGTTTTCGGCAAGAAATGCAGCCCAGAAGCGGTCTCTTCATAAATAAAGCGCCGCCGAAATCGCGGAGCTCAGGGGTGAGCGGCCATCTTGTTTGCCGCGTCGCGCGCCCTCCTAGAATAGTAATTTTAACCCCTACACTATCCAACACTTACCTTATATGCAAAGTAGTGTAATGCGTTGTAATGGTATGCGTTGTAAATGTACTATGCGTTGTAGTGGAATGCGTTGTAAAGGTAGTTTTAAAGTATGCGTTGTAATGGTATGCGTTGTAATGGTATGCGTTGTAATGGATGTTGCGTTGTAAAAAATGCGTTGTAATGGTATGCGTTGTAAAAATGTGTGTTGTAACGTCATACATCCGCTCTTGGGACATCCTTACAAGAGGAGGTCAAAACATCTCCCAATTTATTAATGTAAAGTGTAAACAACAGGGGTGCCAAAATGCACCCCTGTCGCACTACTCGCTTTACAGCCCATGCATCAGTTAGGCTGCCGTTCTCATTATAGCGAACCGCCGCCGAGGTGTTTTCATGAATGGCTGCTAAAAAGGAGATCAAGGCCGACCCCAGCCCAATGCAATGAAGGGAAGCCCAAAGTTTTTGCCTATTTACGAGATCGAAAGCAGTGGATAAATCCATAAATGCCAAATCGATGTCCCCACGCTTAGCGACCGTATATTTCCCTATTACTAGCTGAAGATTAAGACATTGACCCGTCGTGCCCTTACCCTGCCTAAATCCATACTGCAGATCCAAGATGATGCAGTTTTTGTCTAGCCAGTCTGTTAAACGGGCAAGTACAAACTTCCCCATTATCTTGGCTGCAGAGTCCAAGAGTGAGATTGGTCTGTAACAGGCCGAATCCTCTCTAGAGCATTTTTTAAATATTGGAATTATTACAACTTTAGCCCAAGATGGGGGAAAGCCGACCTGAGTCGCTGCATTAAAAACAAGGGTTAAAACCTTAGCCCATATAATAGGGTCTGCCCTGTAAAGATCGGCCGGGACAACGTCTGGGCCTGGTGCCTTTCCCCTTAAGGTAGACATAATTGCCTCAGTTACTTCCTCCTCTGAAAACACCATAAGTGTCAACCCCCTGCCGGCTGGTTGGCTCTAGACTCCCATTGGTGTACATGCCACTAAAGTGTTCAACCCAACTTTCCGCAGGAGTGAGACAATCTTTAACAGAATTATTTGAATCGTCAAACATTGGGCTATTGACCACTCTCCAAAATCTGGAGCTACTCGACAAGATGCTCCCTTGACTGAGTTCGTCCCAAGCCATTTCTCTTAGCTTTGTCTTTCTTATTTTAACTGCGATTTTATATGCCCTTCTAGCCTGCTTGACCCTATTTACATCCCTTGGGGTCTCTTTCAGCTCCCCCAGGAGAGCCGTGTGCGCATTGGCACATGCTTGGTCAAACCAATTTTTGTGTTTCTTGGGTTTTGATTTACAGTGGAGCGTCAAATTGGCCGCCGCCTGTTTCGTAATGCGGTCAAAAGCACCCAAACTTTTTAATGGATTGGAGTCCTTACTCGAACATACACTAAAATCATCTAAATTGCTTCTGTATAGGTTATCAAGAAAACCTTCCGGAGTAATTGCCTCCCATCTTAGCCTCCGATCTTGATCTTTAGTGGCAATATTAGGATTAGATATAAGTGCCAGGGGTTTAACAGTCTCAAAGGCCTGAATGTTAAATACCAGAGTTAGAAGATTATGATCACTCAGGCAACTATGCATTACACGAAAGGAGCCTAATAGATCCGTCAGTGAGCCAGAGACTAAAAAAAAGTCAATAATGCTTTGATGCCCCTGACCAGTATATGTGGGAATAGGAGGCAAAGTTTCCGGCTGTGCAGGGCAAAACAAATTGTAAACGGCTAAAAAACTCTCTAGATAACCCCCAGACTTTGTGTTTTCGAAATGAGTTAGACCCTGCGGGCCATGCTCCTCCTCTAGGCCTAACATGCAATTGCAGGGACAAACATGGGTATTAAAATCACCAAGGATCAGTAAAGGGTAGGGCGCATCGGCATTGGCCTCATAATCATCTAAAAAGGTAGCCAGAGATCTTAGGTGCTCCAAATCATCCGTTCTTGTAAAAGAATTATAAAAATGTACCACCAATAGGCCTGGTAAGTTTTCACCTATTAATTTGACTGTCTAAATATTCGGTGAACTTGTATCTTTCAGCTTTGATTTATACAGTAGTTTGAGGCTGATCAATAATAATAGAAATCCCCTCCTAGGTCTCCCCATAGTAGACGGAACAGCATTTTTGCTAAAGGAACAGTACCCGTCCAAATAGTAGGAATCGTTAGAATCCCAGGTTTCCTGCAAGGCAATAATGTGATACATTAGGAGGAAAGACTCCCAGTTCATATCCCCCTTTTTTAGTATTAAATCTTTTTTATTAAGCAACAAACAGAAGCAGTGCATCTCATACAGCCATCTGCGCCAGCCCGAGTACAAGGCAGTCACAGACAGTACCAAAGTGTATACAGAACTATCAGAAGCATCGACCGCTAAAGTTAACACAGCAAGCTGCCTACAACCCAACCGGGCCGGCCGTGTCGTAAGGATTGCCATGTAGGTGTAGATGGGGCTGATGTCGAAGCAAGAATAAACAGCGAAAACAAAAGAGAGGAAAAACAACCCCTTCCCTCCCACCCTCCCACCCTCACCACCCCTCTCCTTGTCCATTGAGCAAGTACCGAGAC
This sequence comes from Lissotriton helveticus, assembly GCF_964261635.1. Taxonomy (NCBI): domain Eukaryota; kingdom Metazoa; phylum Chordata; class Amphibia; order Caudata; family Salamandridae; genus Lissotriton; species Lissotriton helveticus. The sequence goes on from NC_136067.1 coordinate 1,164,873,126, forward strand.
CATAGTCGGTCGCTTTCTCACTGTGCGCCATCCAGTAAAGCGCCTGCTGGGCCCTTGTGTTTGCGCGACTGCGTCTTGGGTTCCGGGAGTGGAGTGTCCGCAAGGCGAAGCAGTCGCAGGTAGCTGGGGCAACTTAGCTCCCGGAATTCTCCAGTCAGCAGGGTCAGAAACGGGCGCCAGAGCTCTGCAAATTCTGCCCCTTTCCCCGCCTTGGCCAGAGACAGCTTCTCCATCCCGAGGATCGCCCAGAGTCTATGCAGCCAGCCCGACTGTTGTGGGGGTTGGACGGCCCTCCAATGAGCTACAATATTCTGGACTGCTGCTCCCAGTGCCAGCGCAATAAGCCTCCCTCTCCAGGATTTCAAGGGGTACATCAGGGCGTTGGGAAGGCCTAGCAAGATATAGGCCGGGAATCTGGGTAGCTGCGTGTCTAGATGTGAGTCTATTAAATCAAGGATTGGAGCCCAATAGGGCTGGAGGTGAGCACAGCTCCAGAGCAGGTGCTCCAGCGTTCCAAGTTCCCCACAGCCCCTCCAGCAGCGGTCGCTAACTCGGGGATCCCATTGATGTAGCCTTTTGGGTGTGTGGTACCAGTAGGTGGCAATTGTGGTCATGGTTTCAGTGAGACCCGTGTGGTGCGCCGAGTGCCTAGCTCTATAATACACTCCTTCCCATTCCTTCCTAGTGAGTTGACGCCCCAAGTCCCTCTCCCATCTGACCCTCCCTGCATTGTAGGTATGTATGTTGGTGAGGAGCAGGTGCTGGTATAGATCTGAGATCAGTTTTTTGTCAGATGTGCGTGTCAACAGCCACTTCTCGTATGGGGTGAGGTGGCGCTGTGCCCCAGGTTGGATCGAAGGGTGTAGCACCCAGTGACGGATCTGTAGGTAGGGCAGGCGGTCAATCTCGGGAATACCATAGTTCTCTTTCATCTTTTGGAAAGGGGGAATGCCCTTAACGTCAAACATATGTCCCACGGCTCTGCAAGGGGTCGCCCTCCAAGCTGCATGGGCTCTAGAGTCGAGGCCTGGTGTGAAATCTGGATTGTCGAAGATCGGAGTCATTGGGGAGGGAAAGGAGGTGAGCCCCCGAGTCACGGCCACCCTATCCCACACATTGAGGACCGTGCTAGTGATCATTGAGGCGTATAGGTTGGGGGGTCTGTGAACGCGTGGCAAGAACGGGACGCCCTGTAGTGTGCGGCCCGCTACCGCCTGATCCTGAAAGAGCCAGTGTTTGCCTGACTCTAGTTGGTGCCATTCCACTAATGTGCGCAGTTGCGTCGCCTGGAAGTATAGCGTGAGATCTGGCACGCGTACACCACCGTGTTCAGGAGGGAGCGTGGCAATCGCATGTTTAAACCGTGGACGTCGACCGTTCCAAACAAAGCGCGCTAACTCCGATTGGGTCTTCTGAAGCCACCCTGCCGGTGGGCGCAGGGGGAGGGTCTGGAATATATACAGAATTTGGGTCCGGCCCAACCAGGACAAACTGAGGTGTTTCCACCTCCTGAGGTTGTCTCGGAGTTTCATGCTGAGTCTCTTGTAGTTGGCCTCCATAGTGGTTTGCACTGTCGGCGCCAACAGGACTCCTAGGTAAGGGATGGCGGTCTCTGACCACTGCAGGTCGAACTCCGCTTTGGCGTCCTCCAGGACCTCCGGGGATAGCGATACATTCAAGGCCTCTGATTTCGTCACATTAGTCTTGAATCCCGACGCCAGTGCAAAGGTGTGGAGCTCTGCAAAGAGAGCCCGTAGGGATTGCATCGGGTTGGTCAGGGATAATAAGATATCGTCCGCGTATAGACTAATCTTGTGTGTGTCCCCGCCAAAGGGAATGCCAGAAATGAGGTCGTGTTGTCTCACCCGCTGTGCCAATGGCTCCATATAGAGCGCAAACAGGAGGGGAGAAAGTGGACACCCCTGCCTCGTCCCTCTGCCAATTTCAAACCACGGGAGGTGTGTCCATTAACCCGCACTGCTGCATTAGGTCGGTGGTAACAATTGAATATACGGTTGCGGAGGGCCTCTCCCACTCCAAAGCGCTGTAGAACCAGGTCTAGATAGGGCCAATGTACCCTATCAAATGCCTTCTCTGCATCGATGGTTAGGAGCATACAACCCGGCCTTGTGCGCGACCCGGCCTCGATGAGATGAAGAACCCGCCTGGTGTTATCGCTCGTCTGTCTTTGTGGGATGAAGCCCGCTTGGTCAGGCTCCACTAATTGCTGCATATATGGCGCTAGACGACCTGCGGTGATGCCGGTGTAAAGCTTCAGATCGATATTCAACAAGATCGGCCGATACGAGCTGCAGCAGGCGGAGTCACGCCCAGGTTTGGGGATTACGAAGATGGCCGCCTCTAGGAGGTCGGGGGAGTATGGCGCCGGGCTGATCGAACGTGTTGAAAAGGTCGCGTAACAGGGGGGCTACTTGCGGGCAAAAGGACTTATAAAAGGCCGCAGTATAGCCATCCGGACCAGGGGATTTCCCCAGTTTAAGGCGGGAGATCGCCGAGATGACCTCCTCCAGGCCAATGGGGCGATCGAGAAACTCTGCCTGCGCCTCGTTCAGGGATGGCAGTGCTGCACCCTGCAGGTAGTCAAGGCTGGCCTGTGGGTCGAGATGGTCTGCAGCATAAAGGGCAGCATAGTAGTCGCCGAAGGTCGCGGCGATGGCCGCGTCTTCAGTGATGGGGGCCCCTCGGCTAGACTGGAGGGATCGTACATGCTATCTCTGGCGCTGCTCCCGCAGTCAGCTTGCCAGTAGTTTCCCGCAGCGGTCTCCTCCGGTGTAGTACACATGTTTGAGGCGCATGGCGGCGTATTCCGCCACATCTTGGTCTAGTGCCGCCAGCATTTTCCTTTCAGTGCAGAGTTGGCGCCACGCCCTTGCCGCTCTGGTGCGCTAATGCATCTGCTCCAATTCCGCCACGCGTCGGGTGAGTTCGTCTCTCTTCTGCGCACGTTCCCTGTTGTTAGCCGTAGCTATCGAAATTAATTCACCGCGGAGGACCGCTTTAACGGCTGCCCATTGCGTGGCTTTGGTCGTGTCCGTGTTGGCTTTGTGCGTCAGAAACTGCGCGAGCGCTGTTTTGATCCGTTCCACCGTGTCTGGGGCCTGCAAGAGACTGTCCCGCAGTCTCCAGTGCCTCTGGGGGCTTGGCGTGGCCGCGACGCGAAAGGTCGCCACTACCGGCGAGTGGTCAGATAAAGAGGCTGGGAGTATCTCTACATCCTGTGCCTGGGAAGTCAGTTGGGAAGAACACAAGAAATAATCAAGCCGCGCGTACGTTTTGTGGGCCGCAGAGTAATACGTGTACGCCATTGTGTGTGGGTGGGTGTGTCTCCACAGATCAACGAGATTTAAATCTGAAATGTGTGTGCGCCCCGATGTCGACAGCGCCCCCACTTGGCCGAACCTCTGGCCAGAGCGATCTGCAGTGTTGTGAAACACAAGATTGAGGTCCCCTCCGAGTAGTAAGTGTGGGTGTGTAGTGGCCGTGGCTGCTTCCAGGGCAGTGTGCAAAAATTTCTCTTGACCTTCGTTGGGAGCGTAAACAGTGCCCACTAGCAACGTCTGGCCCGCTACTTGGAAGCGATGTACAAGCAACCTTCCCCTAACCTCCGCCTCTTTCTGCAAGACCCTCCCCCCCAAAGGATTTGGCTACCAGTATTGCTACTCCTGCTACCTTTTTATGGGCGGACGAGAAAAACTGCCAAGGAAAGGATCGGGACTTTAGTCTGTGTTGATCCTTAGGTACCAAATGGGTTTCCTGTAAGAGGCAGATGTCTGCCTTCGAGTGTTCCAGGAAGGATAGCACCGCTTTGCGCTTGACCGGGTTATTAAGTCCTCTCACGTTAAGCGTGAGAATTGTCAAGGGGTGTGTCATTGTAGGTGGATCACAGGGTTAGCTAAGCGCGGCATCTGGCATGTGGGCGCCCGTGGTAGGGCCTTCCCCTGACTGACGTGGATCGGCCTAAGGATCTGGATTGCGGATTCATAATCCCATGGACAAGGAGAACCCCCCTCCCTTCCCTCTCCCCCCCTAACACCCCTAACCCCCAAACTCCCACTTCCCCCTCCCGCACCCCCCACTCCCTTACCCCTACCCCAACTGTGAGTGAGTCACTAGCAAACATTGTCCCAGGTCCAGTCAACAGTCCAGCTGGACCTGTGGTAAGGTTATCCGATCGAAAAGGGGAAAGCGTGCAGCCGAGGCGATCCGAACCGCCCCCCGTCCCGTCCCCCCAGGCCCCTTGGCATGCGAAGGCATTCGTTCACACCCCCCGATTGAAGCATCTCACAGCTCCGTGGAGGTGTCCTTGGCGACCATTTGGACTGCAACCGCGTGCTCTTGAGCTATGGTCTCGGGGTCTGGCTTGCGGAGATTCTTGTGGGTCCGTCTACGTCTCACTCGTTGCCAGCCATCCCCAGGTCTGGTCTGGGAGGGCGCCGGGGAGGACCGCCTGGATGAATTCTCCTCACCATCCTCCGCCTCAAGGGTGATGCCCAGCAGTTCACAAGTGTCCCGGAGAGAACGAAGCTGCCGGAGGACCCCTTCCCATTTAAAGATGAGTCTAAGGGGTGGCCCCAGGAGTAAGGGATTCCCTTGTCTCTCACGAAGGTCGTGGCCACTTTAAACGACCTCCTCTTCTGCAACGTGATGGCCGATAAGTCCTGGTACAATGCCACCGCGTGGCCGCGGAACTGGAGAGGCTGTTTCTGCCTTGCCATTTGAAGAATGCGTTCCTTCAGAGGGTAATCCGGCAGGAAGGCCAGGATGTCAGGCGGCGGGGCTGGGGCCCGGCGCGCCAAGCCCACCCGGTGTGCTCGGTCGATCCGGATCATGAAGTTGTCCTGCTCCCCCAAGATGTTCCGGAATAGCTCCCGTAGGAATGCTGCTACATCGTCCCCTTCCGATTTGGATGGCACTCCCCGGACCCGTATGTTGTTGCGACGGGAGCGGTTCTCGAGGTCCTCGTTGTGTGCCTGTAGGTCTGTGTGGTGGTCTTGGAGCCGAATGATCTCCTGTTGCAGGAGTTCGATCTCACCGCTTCTGTTGCTCATCGATTCCTCCACAGCCGCTACACGTTCACCCAAGCCATCGACGTCACGCCTGAGCTCTTTATGCTCCCCTGCCATTTCCTGTTTAAGGGTTTGGAAGTCCTCTCATAGCGTACTGAAGAGTGTTTCCATGAAGGCCCTCGTGATGGGAATCTCCCCTTCTGAGTGTGTCGTAGGTTGCTCCGGTGGGAGGCTTTGCACCGGGCTCTTCTCCCCCTTGGGGGTGCTCTTGGCTAGCATGTCGGTAATCGTCCGTCCCCCCTTGCGGTTCGACATGGTGCTCCTCGCCGTCACACCTGAAGCTCCGTGGGCCACCCCTAGTGTGTCCGGTGTCTCCACACGCGGTATCCTCTGCTGGATTAGGTCCCTCGCCGTCCCAAGGCCACTCTCCCAGATCCAAGCCAGCACCGCCGAGACCGTGGTCTCCCTGGGGGTCACCCCCACAGGCCGTCCGAGCCGGGGGCAGGTAGGCTCCCCTAGGACCTGCGCCGGGGGCTCGATTCTTGCCCCTCGAATTAGGTGCGAGCTCCAAGGGCCGGGCTGCCCCTCTCCCCACTGTAGCTCCGCTCCCTGGCCGCCTGCGGGCCCCCCTGCAGTCCACTTCGCTTATTTCATACGCGCCACGCCTGACTCCAATTCGTGTTACTGCCGGCCCGCCACGCCGGGCCTCCACTCCTTGCTCAGCTCCACTTGCCAGGCCTCCAGCCGCTGGGCCCTCACGGCTGCACAGCTCCAATCGCACCTCGTGGCACGTTATGATGTGGCCCGTGGTGTTCGCCTGGGTCGCCTGCGTAGTCCGGGTCCACGCCTCCGCCTCGCCTCACCCCTGATGCCAGGCAGGCCCCCGTAGGCCCCAAGCCGGGGACTCGAATTGTGCCCCCCAGAGACAGGCCGCAGTAGGCCCCACGCCGGGGGCTCGATTAGTGCCCCCCGAGGTCGCACGGCCCCCAGGACAGAGCGCAACCGCGCTGCTTTGCTCTCCAGTCGCCTGCGGGGCCCGTGGCCACCCCTCCGTCACGCCTCACTCCCAGTGCCTGGCAGACCGCAGTAGGCCCCACGCCAGGGACTCGATTCATGCCCCCCGGAGGTAGGCCGCAGCAGGCCCCACGCCGGGGGCTCGATTAATGCCCCCCGAGGTCGCACTGCCCCAGGACAGAGCGTAACCGTGATACTCCGCTCTCCAGACGCCTTCGGACACGACCTCAGGCAGCTCCTGGATTTCTAGGCCTCAATCTCTCTTATGGCAGCCACTCACGGTGCGGCAGGCCAGCCTCGGGCCCGTCCCCAACAGCTCTCTGCAGCTCCGGTCGGGGCACACTCAGCCAGTCCCCTGAGGGTCACCCCGCTGTCCGCTCCTCACCTTTGCAGCCCGCCAGGCGCTCCGCTGTGTTGAGCCGCCTCTGCGTTGCTCGTCTGCCTAGGCCCAAGCCGGGGACTGGATTAGCGGTATCTTGCGGCAGAGCTCACTCCGACGTGCCGGCGCAGACAGGGCCCAGGCTCGCCAACCGCTGTCTCCCCCTCAGTTGCGGCCAAGTTGCAGCCCTCAGGCGATGGCACTCTTCCGGGCTCCGGAGCAACCCGCTGGTGCGTCGCCGACGAGCCGGCGAGCCGGACTCCCGCCGCGGCCCCTCTCCGGTTTGCTCTGGGCGCTGCTCCCGGGACGGAGCGCAGGATTCCCCCTGACCCCAGCCGAGTCGTCACTGGACCGCCGACACAGGGCCGTCACTCGCCGGGTCCGCGGGGGGCTTAGCTATGGGCAAGGGGCACAGAAGGGGGATCGGGACGGGGAGCACTCCGACTACACGTCCGCTCTGGTCGCCATCTTGGCCACCATATCCCCCCTTTTTGACCATCTGCCGGCTATGTTCCATGAAAGAATTTTTAAATCCGGCATGGTTGCAGTCTGCCCCATTGAATTAGGTTCGATGTCTGCTGGAACAGTAAGATTAGACTCTACGATATGGGGTAATGCCGTCAAAATGGGATTAGACATTAAAGGTGGGATCTCGTTGTCAACCAATGTCCACTTTATTACTGGCTCCTCCGTAAGTACATGATTAATTTTCAGTCATTCCTGCTCATCTAAATTGGACAGGGCCTCAAATCTGTTTGAGACCACTATTATGGTGGTAGGCTCCCCTCGGGTCTCAATGGAGGCCTATAGAAATATCCTAATGGGAGCGCCACAATGGAGGTAACGGGGGAAAATGATGGTCATGGGCTTTAAGAATCATTTGGGCAACTGCAGGACTTCGGATATTAATAACACAACCCCCCCCATTTTTCTTTGCGATTGGCCAACCCATGCAACTCTACGGACCATCACGATGTTGTTGGCCAGAGAAAACCTGAAACCTTTGTGTCTGGCCAACCAATCCACAGTTTTATTTTTTAGCTGAGTCCAAGATTCGGGTTGATCCGATCTCAACGGGGGGACACCAGTCAGGACTACAACAAGGGGACTTGCCGCTGGTGGAAGATCAATGATATCTCGCGCAGGTTTAAACAGCACGTTATTTATTGTGTTGTTTATTATGTTTTGACCACCACCAGGGCATGCTGGGGGAACACTTAATGCCCCTGGCAGTTCCTTGGCATTTGCGTATTATGAGCACCTGCACATGGCGGGATAGTTTGCCGATCTGCACCCTGAGCTATAATACTAGGTAATAAGGGCTGCCCCCCCCCCCCCCGAATTTAAACTTGCATCCTGGACTGGTGGAGTTGGGATATACGTTATTCCATTCACACTATCTGCAGCAGGATGGATCAAAGCCTTATTTTGTATCCTGCCTAATACTTTGTTCCCCAGACCTGTTCTTGATAGACATCCCTCCCATGCCTGACACCCCCCCCCGCCCTCTGACCCGCAGGATTTCGTTTTGTGGCCATAACCCACGCTTTGTCTCCCACCTATTATAAATTAGATACTTAAGTTTAAGGACACCAAAGTAGTAGTCCAGGATTATGTATGTAGACAACCAAAAAAGTCACTGACCAAGTCCACCAGCGAGTCCTCTAAAACAAACAAAAAAAATGAAAAAGGACGTGGCCCAGCCCAATCTCCTCCTGGCTGCGACAGGCGCGGATGGGCCCCCCCTGGCCGCGCGTGTCCCGTGTTGCAGGAGCCCCACTCCCGTTTTGTTAGTCCAGTGGCTCCGCCCCTCTCGAGAGACCGCGCTGCCTTGTAGGTGTTGTAGTAGGCAGTGCGCAGTCCGCGGTGTTGGAGGAGAGGAGACTTGGGGCGGCGAGGGCAGCAAACAACAAGCAAGGTCCCCTCCCGAATAAAGGCTTCCTTGTTCTCGTGGCTCAAAGCAAAGAAGGGCCAGGTAAGATCCAAACGGGGTCCCGCGTCGTGGGAGCCCCGCTCCCGTTTTGTTAGTCCAGTGGCTCCGCCCCTCTCGCGAGACCGCTCTGCCTTGTAGGTGTTGTAGTAGGCAGTGCGCGGTCCGCGGCTTTGGAGGAGAGGAGACTTGGGGCGGTGAGGGCAGCAAACAACAAGCAAGGTCCCCTCCCGAATAAAGGCTTCCTTGTTCTCGTGGCTCAAAGCAAAGAAGGGCCACGTAAGATCCAACTGCCTGGATCCAAGAGGGGTGTTATGTGCTGGAAAGGTGCCCTCTCGACGAAGGACTGTGTGTTGGATGATGATCAGCATCAGTGACTGCCATGTTACATTCAGTTAAACGATTAGACACAGAGCATGAAGCTGAGATCAATGCATTCCCTTCAACACAATGGTGACCACAAACAAACTCTTACCGCTAGAGCCTTAGAGAATGGGCAATGAGAAGTACTAATTTATCAGTTAAAAATCCTTAGAAACTGAACAAATGAGGCTGACTAATCATTTCCTGTCAACGCCCTTTATTATGTCCCAATCGGACAGCTGCACTCCCTTTATATAGGATCCCAATCCCAGGCATTAGAACTGTAAATAATATTTTCGATGGAAAAATTGTTTTGCTGCTGGGTCTTTCCAAACGTGGTACTTTCCCAGCTGTTTGCTTATGCTGTTCTAGGTAACTCTATGCTAATGTAAATGGGGCCATTCAGACTTCCTAAGGAAATCGTGTGTGATCGTGATTTTTAACAAGCTCACTTTTTGACCAGGGCACAAATTTTCTGTTTGGAGCTACTACCAGCTTTTTGCAGGTGGTAACAGGGACTGTAAAACATGAACCTTATTGCAACACGCGTGAAAAAACAATGTTTATGTAATAATTCTAATTTTAGTGCTAAACCAAAAGTCAAGAGCAAGAACTCTGTGAGTAACCACTGCAAACATTATTAGATCTCAATAATCCTGCACCAGTCTTCCCTTTGATTGTTTTTGTGAAGGACCTTCCCGCCATCGCTTAGAACACCTGGGGCTAGGATTGTGAAAGTGCCGGGTTTGTGGCACTTGAGATGCAGGGGACTGGGAGCCGCTTACTTACCCGGCTCGGCTCAAAGCTTATGTTTGTCCTTTACTTGGGAAATCTCATGGGTCTCTCAACACAATGTACCGCGGGGCCCCATTTTTTATGCGTCCCCACTACTGCAGGTGTACACGTTTGCATTGCGCCCTGTATATTGAAGTGCAGGGTTGGAAAGGACATTTGAATATAGAACATAAGCATGCATCTTGACTACAGACTGTAAACAGCTTTACTTACAAAATGTCAGTTTTTTCCATGGTCATCATATTAAACAGATTGGGGCAGCAATCTCTGCCCAACACCCTACTCCTTCAAGCTCCCTGTCCTTTAAACATATTGCAGCTGGTTGTTTGAAAACTGTTTATATGCACTCTCCTTTTTAATAGCATTTTTTTAAATAAAGATTGTTTTCAAAATATGATGCTGTGGTGGGGAGGAGGCCGTCCAATGCTATGTGCGATCACATCCTATGAGACCGTCAAGTTTAAAATATGATTTTGGTAAAATTGCGTCCCTGCTTTTGTCTTCACACTTAGAGAGAGGAATAAAGAATCTCACAATGCATAACTGGAAATCAGAACATATTGTACAAGCAGCACAGCAAGACCCCCCTTCGTCGTAGCAGCCACAAACGGGAAACCACGATATGCTTATGTGGGAGAGATGAATCAAGAAAGCAGAAGGAAATGTTTCACCCAAAGAAGGAAATAGACACTGATAGAGGAAGTAATACAATATCTTTTAAAACTGTGTATGGTGGAGCAAGAGCCACAATAAAGAGAATGTGGATGGGCAAGGCAGCAAATTCAATACTCGTGGCAACCCACAAGAATTTTTAAGAAGCATGAAAGAAAACAGTTTTTAAGAATATCTGCGAAAAACGTGTTTTTTCTGTCAGTTGATGGACCTTTTGCAGGAAGATGAACTTATGGTCGTAGGACTAAGAAGCGCATTTTAAGCTTCTTCCATATTCCATCATTTCACCCCAGTACTTGTTATCGATGTTATTATTTTATAAACTTCAGTTCACAGCAAAGCATTACCAGGTAAGCCTTGATAGGACAAGCTAGTTAGTGCCTTTAGTGCTTATGCCTTGCCAGCCCCACTCCTGCGGTCCTTAGCCTCTCCATCATCCCCTTTGGTATCGCTATGTTCGCCCAAAGTTGGCAGGGCATGCCCAAACGTGGGTCCCTTGCTCACTCTACCACTGGATTCAAGATAGCCTGGCTGATGAGGATTATGAATCCGAAACCTGTCCCAGGATGCTTGTTTCTGGTCCAGGGAAGACATGGCTTGGCAGTTCGGGCTGGACTGTTCCCATGAGGCACAGGGTCAGACTGATTTACATATGGCCATGTCTGAAACTGGGGTGGTGGAGTGAGCTAAAACAATGGTGATGGATTAAACCCAGATCAGTTGACTGGGGGTGAGTGTTTGATTTGCTCCAATGCTCCGTCCATCATCCCCTTTGGTATCGCTTTGTCCTTAGCCTCTCAGGCCACCTGGGAATATCGCATTCAAACATTTTCAACAATTTGCAATTATAACTAACAAGTACAGTATAATATTCAACCTTTGACACAGTACAGATGAGCCACAGCTGACATATAGCTTTTTGCATGTTTCTTTTACTACATTTTAGCCCTCGAGTAACAGCCTCCTTTCTTCAGTTTTGGTTGGGGTCAAATACGAAGGTCTACAATCCCAAAACAATGTATACCACTAACAGCAACAGTACCCACATGATACAGCTCAAGAAGGTCGTACATCAATTTTCGCAACAGGTTTCTCTAAATATTCATCCCATTTCTGGTAGCATGTGTTTACTCCACCCCTCTCTTGTCCTCCAGAGAGTATGCCAATTTATGTATACACCCATGTTTTCAAACTCTTTAGCCACTCTGGCAAACCCAGAGTAGAGGGAGAATTCCACGTCATGGCAATACACCTTTTCACTACCACCATGGCTAGGTCCATAAATCTACAAACATGTTTGGTTTTCATTGTTCGTGACATCAAGTTTAAAATCTATTGTAATGGGTCCCTCTGCACCATGGGTACTCACAAACTTTCTCTCGGGGGCCAAATTTACTGTATGGTTTGTGGCCGAGGGCCGCACCGGTGGGGGCAGGGGGCAGTGAGGCTGGGGGGTGGGGCTAGAGCAAAAAAAACTGTGACCATGCGTGTTAGACCTGGCACCATTGGTGTGGGTCTCCCTTCCATTTTTCGCTGTTGTCTTTTCTGTTTTTGCAGGTATTAGATGCTCTGGGTGCTGTGCCACTGCCATTCAGTGCCACAGCTCCCTGTTTAAATATGACTGTGAATTAGTATACCCCTGATTGGCTTATTTGGTTTACCTGTTAGTCCCTATTAGTGTGGCCTGTGTGTGCCCAGGGCTGGTAACCCAAATGCTGCTGGTGGGCCTGCAGCGCTGGTTTGCGCCACCCACAGAAGCAGCTTGTAAAGTGTACCTCAGACCTGCCACTGCAGTGTCTGTGTGCAGACCAGAATTGCCATCTTGGCTGTGAAGTGTCCACACTTCCCAGCCCCTGAACCTTCCCTTGGCATCATATCAGTCACCCCTATGGTAGGGTGCATCGTATGTGTAAGGTAGGAGATGGCTTGATATGTGTAGTATGTCCTGGTAGTGAATTACACCCCATTTCGTGTTTCACTACTGCAAGGCTACCTGTTCTCCATATGCTAGAATGGGCAGATTGACTATTACATCTTATAGTCCTAACTGACTCAGAGAACATGCTAGAAATTCGAGTTTAGTATGCCGGAACTCAGAATGATAACATACATCTTTTAGTGAAGTTGGTTTTAACATTCTGTGCTTGAAAATACCACTTTTAGAAAGTGGGTATTTTCTTGCCTAAGCCTTCCAGTGTGCTCTGCTGTTATGTGTATTGGCTGTCTGGGTTTAGAGGGGCAAAGCAGTCTGAGTCAGACCTGGGTTGAATAGAGAGATCTGCATTGAGTACTGGGGAGGAGTAGCGCCTTTACCTCAATAGGACTTTGCCTGGCAAGGTGAATGCTGGCTCCACCTCCTACTGTGCGTCTGATGGCAGACCCCCTCTTTCTGAAAGGAAGGATGCAGCCTGGTAAACAAAGTGCTCCAGGCCTGGGCAGAACTGCTTTTGGCTGGGTTCAGTGACTAGTGACTTTTTAGAACAATGACTTTTGGGGTATAAATATCTGTGCCCAAACCCCTACAATTTGTATTGCTCCTGGATGTCAAGAAGAACCTCTGTCCGTGTCACAGAAGGAATCTGCAGGAGAGGACCGTCCTTGTGCTTGTGTGCTGTTTCTTGGATTGGCCTGCAGTAGTTTTCGCTGGACTTGGAAGAAGAGGGAAAAGGACTTTGACAAAACTTTTATTTTGCTAAAGCAATCACCCAAGGGCTAGAAGAGAGCTAGCCTCCTGCTGGAGTCACAGGCACATCTGACTCACTCACCAGCCTCCTGATTCCTCCCAGCAAGGATTTCTATCTGCTGGTGAGGCCCTTGTCAGTTCCAAGGCCTCTAGTTCTACTACAGAGAAAAGAGTGCTGAAATTGTCGCTAACGCCCGTTTGCGAGCCGCCGCTGCTGAAGAGCGTAAGAAAAATCATCGCGCTGCTACTGCCGAGCGCTCGCAAACCAAAGATCATCGCATCGCACGCTTGCGGGCCGCAAAGTGCTCGCTAACCCCAGAGATCGTCGTAGCGCACGTTTGCGGGCTGTCGAGTGCTCGCTAACCCCAGATCATTGCATCGAGATCATCGCATCACGACATCGCGGTGCAGGCGCCCGCCATTTTCATCGCATCGCACCCGGATCGTCGCTCCCTCGCGGGGCGCCGTTTTCTTTCATCGCAACAAGGTCGTACACGCAACCAGACCAGCGCATCATCCTCCCTTGCGGCAAGGATTCAACGCATCGCTTGCCTATCATGAAGAAGTCTGTCGCTTTGTCACTCACGCCTCCGCGCTACAGCCCGTTTGTGACATTTTGCTTGTTTTGCTATGAAATCCAGGTACTTTGTAAGTACAAGGGTCGCAGAGACCCCTGCTTTGAACTGAACCCCTATTTGAACACTTTGACCTGTTTTTATAGCATTCCCAGGGTACCCCCATTTTTCAGTATTGTGGCTTTTTAGCGTTATTAGTCTTGTGTTAAGTCTATATATGAAGATACTTATTTTTTATAACTATTTGTGTGGTGTCCCTTTGTAGTGTCCTTCACTGTGTTACTGTGTATGATCATAAATGCTTTACACACTGCCTCTGCGATAAGCCTAGCTGCTCGTGCTACATTACCATAGGGTTGAGCAGGGGTTATCAAAGGGTGTAGCCCCCCTTAGTCTGACTTAGGAAGAAGGGTCCCTACTTGGACATTGGTCAGCCACTGCCAACTAGAGACTCCCATTTCTAACATTGGTGGTCAGCAGTGAGGATCTGGACTTGCATTTATGATCGCATACAGTAATTATAGTGTACACTACTAGTGAGTGCAGACCATAACGCAACCACATACATTTTTGAAGATTTTTTATTCTATTTTTGATTGATATCGCTAGTTATTTCTACAATGGGCAAGCCCAGATCCAATGCCTCGGAGGAGCTCTTCTGGGAAGAAGAGAAATTAGATACCTACAATTGCAAGCAGCTCAAGTATTTTTTCAAAAGATTCACAGTCCCTATCACAGGCCTCACTAAGAGGGAGGCGTTTTACAAAGCACTGAAGGCCTGGCCAGAAGCCAGGGGGATGACCCTAAGAATGTGGAAGAGACTGGGGAGGAGAGAGAGAATACAGGAGAGCAACAGGTGGAAGTATTAGATTTGGTAGTGATAAAGCGCTTTCCAGCCCGGGCACTAGTGTGTCCTCAAGGGGCCTGTCCCCAGAAGAGATGGAGGACAGGGAGAGAGATAGGCAGCATATTATGGAGATGGCTAAGCTCAAGATGGATGGTCAGAGGGACCTAGAGAACAAGAAGTTAGAGGTTGAGATAATGAAGATGAAGTTTGAACATGAGAGAATAGTGAGGGAGTTGGAGACTAAAGTAAAGAGTGTAGAGATCTCCCCCTCTGGTGGCAGCATACCTGTAGTGCATACTGAGAGTAGAGTGTATATACCCAAGGAGGTTATGAAGAATTTCCACAAAAGTGAAGATATTGAGCAGTGGTTTGCAGCCTACGAATTAGCCATGGTGTCCCACGGGTCCCTGAGAAGGATTGGGGAGTGGGGTTGTGGGGGCACTTTGTTAGTGAGGGGAGGGATACCTTGTTGGACCTTCCCCACGAAAGTAGAACGGTTTATGACCACATTAGGAAGCTTTGATGACCCACTATGGTTTAACCCCTGAGATATATAGGCAGAGGTTTAGGACCTGCAAGAAGTTAGAGGGTACCACGTGGGTTGAATATGTGTCTTTTTTTGCAGAGCAATGGAGCGCTGGGTAAAAGGTAGCAAAGTAGAAACTTTTGAGCAACCATATGATTTGATTCCATGTGAGCATTTATCTAGTAACTGTTTTCCTGAGCTACGCCAGCACCTGATTGATTGCAAGCCAACTAACCCTAGGAAGCTTGCTGAGGAGGCGGACCGCTGGGTGAGCACCCGGGTTCGCAAGAGTCTGATGGGAGACTTCGCCAAAGGTGGGCAGCGTCCCCAGCAGAGAAGTGGGGGTACAGGGGTAAACCAAGGGAGTTTCCAAGAGGGCCCCAAAGTAATTCCCAAGGGAACCAAGCAGTGGTATCCCAGCCTCCCCAAGAGCAAAGGTCAGTGCCCCCGACAGGTAGGCCTAATCAGAGGAGGCCCCTTACTTGTTTTAAGTGTGGTCAAGTGGGCCACCGGTATTTTGATCCCCAGTGTCCCCTGAGGGACCACCCTGCACCAACCCATGCACCAGCCCGCTAGCTTACTAGTGTACCCCTGGGAGAGGCAGAGATGAGCACCCCAGAAGGGTGGGATCCCGTAGAATCGACCCTTGTTTCATTAGGAGACTTTGAGATGGTCCCTAAACCTGCACTGACTGAAAACACTAAGAAGTACAGGCAGTGGGTGACCATCAATGGCCATAGGGTGGAGGCTCTAAGAGACACAGGAGCCAGTGTAACTGGTGTCAGCTACCGGTTAGTGTCCAAAGAGCAGGTTGTCCCTCATGCGTTCTACCCTGTAGTGTCAGCAGACAACTCAGAGAGCCAATGTGAGGTGGCTCAGGTTCCCTTTGAGTGTGGGGGTCTCAGGAACTCTTCAGGTAGCTGTGAGGCCCGCCATGCCTGTAGACTCTCTGTTGGGCAATGATTTAGAGAACTCCCCGTGGGCTAAGGTGGAGAGGAGAGCTCACTTACAAATGTTGGGTCTGCCTGAATGGGCGTGTGCTACCACTAGGTCCATGGCAGCCAAGGAGGGTGCTGAGAAGGATCTGAGGCCTGAGAGTATGGCCCAGATTCCTGCATTAGAGAGAAGGGGCAGGGGGCATGGGAAGCCAGCCCCCTTGGTTCCCACGGCACAGGAGGGAGCAGACCCCGAGGGGGATGCCCTGGAGCCTACCGGGGAGCAGAGTGCAATGTGGAAGAGGTGTGGCGCCGCGGCCAGGGCGACTGACGCTGGAATCTGGGGACCACGGTTCGATCCCCGGCTCCGGCGGCAGGTCAGCCCAGCACCATGTGACTCTGGGCAATAGCTCGCTTAATCTTCCCGACGGCCCCCAGCGCCTAGAGACCCTTACGGGTGATTGTGCGCTTTACAAATGTGGACTTTTTTTTTTTTTTTTTTTACTTTTTTAACCTGGGGGACCTGCCTGAGCTGACCCATTGGTAGCAGGAAGGAGGACCCACCAGGGAGGAGTTTTGTGAGCAGCAAAGAGTTTGCCCTTCTCTTGAGGGTATGTGGCAACAGGCTGCAGCCCAGGTAGCAGGTGACCAGTCTGGTTCACATCTGATTTATTGGGAAAACGGTCTCCTGTATAGCGAGCCTAAGGCTGCTGAGCTGGGGTCAGCCCATGTGCTGGTGGTTCCCGCATCCTTCAGAGCCTTCCTACTGGGGTTGGCTCATGACATTCCATTGGCAGGACATCTGGGGCAGAACACGACCTTTGAAAGGCTGGTCACCCACTTTTATTTGCCCCAGATGCGTAAGAGCTCAGACGCTCATTGCAGGACATGTGAGACTTGCCAGGCAATTGGGAAGAGTGGGGGGGAAGATCAAGGCCCCACTCCAGCCCTTTCCAGTTGTTAGTACCCCATTCGAGCGAGTGGGCATTGACATTGTGGGGCCTCTGGATCCCAGGACAGCCATGGGCAACAGGTTTATCCTGGTGGACCATGCCACCCGGTACCCTGAAGCCATCCCACTCAGGACGGTGATGCCCCCGTGGTGGGACGTGCATTGATGGGATTTTCTCCCGCGTGGGGTTCCCCATAGAGGTGGTGTCTGACAAGGGGACCAATTTCATCTCCGAGTACATGAAGTCTCTGTGGAAGGAATGTGGGGTAACTTATAAGTTCACCACTCCTTACCACCCCCAATGTAATGGTCTGGTGAAAGGTTCAACCGGACCTTGAAGGGCATGATTATGGGCCTAGAAGAGCCCCTGCGGCATAAGTGGGACGTCCTCTTGCCATGCCTGTTGTTTGCTTACCGCGAGGTGCCACAGAAGTCCTATGGGTTCAGTCCCTTTGAACTGCTCTATGGCCATCCGGTAAGAGGGCCTCTGAGTCTGGTCAAGGAAGGCTGGGAGCAATCTCCCAGGAAACCTCCCCAAGATGTATTTAATTACATCTTGGCCTTCAGGAACCAGACTCGGCATTTCAGAAAAATTGTTGAGGCAAATCTGTAAGCCAGCCAGGAGGAAATGAAACGCTGGCCAGACCAGAACACCACTCTGGTCAAGTTTCAACCTGGTCAGAAGGTTTGGGTACTGGCCTCAGTGGAGCCTGGTGCACTCCAAGATAAGTGGACCGGTCCATTTGAGGTGGTGGAACGCAAAAGTCCAGTTACCTACTTGGTGGACTTTCAGTCTCCCAGGAACCCCTTAACGGTCCTGCATGCGAACAGCCTGAAGCCCCACTTTGCAAGGTCTGAAGTGGACATGCTTATTGCCATAGATGCTGGAATGGAGGAGGAGAGTGAACTTCTTCCTGACCTCCTGTGTGCAGGAGAGATGGATGGGTCAGTGGAGGGTGTTGTCCTCTCCACCATACTGACCCCTGAGCAGCAGAAAGATTGTCACCAGCTGTTGGGGCAATTTTCTGATTCTTTTTCCCTCGTGCCTGGTGTCACTGAGTGGTGCGTCCATGAAGTAGACACAGGGGACTGACAGGGTCAGGGCCTACATTAAGGAGGAGGTCTCCCAAACGTTTGCCCTAGGGGGGATTGAGTCCTCTAGCAGCCCATGGTCCAGCCCTGTGGTCTTGGTACCAAAAGCTGTAGCGCCTAGTGCCACCCCTGAATTCAGAATCTGTGTGGACTACCGAGGTCTCAATTCGGTCACGAAGAACGACGCGCACCCCATCCCCAGAGCTGATGAGCTCATAGATCGGTTGGGGGCTGCCCGGTACCTCAGCACGTTTGATCTAACGTCTGGGTACTGGCAGATCACCTTAACTGATGGGGCCAAGGAGAGATCAGCATTCTCCACCCCAGATGGGCACTACCATTTCCTTGTGATGCCCTTTGGGATGAAGAATGCCCCTGCCACCTTTCAGAGGTTGTTCAACCAGGTGTTGGCTCGGCTGGAGAATTTCAGTGCTGCCTACCTGGATGGCATTGCAGTGTTTAGTTCCTCCTGGGAGGACCACTTGCGCCACCTCTGGGGAGTGTTGATGGCGCTGCGCAGAGCAGGCCTCACAATCAAGGCCAGTAAGTGTCAGATTGGGCAGGGTTCTGTGGTGTACTTGGGACACCAGGTTGTGAGTGGCCAGGTGGCACCCCTACAGCCCAAGATTGAAACCATCCTGGCATGGGAACCCACAAGAACCCAGACCCATGTGAGGGCCTTCTTAGGTCTCACAGGTTATTACAGGAGGTTTGTCAAGGGGTATGGCAACATTGTTTCCCCCTTGATTGAACTAACTTCCAAGAAGCAGCCAAAGATTGTGAGCTGGACTAACACCTGTCAGAAAGCTTTTGATGCCCTCAAGACTGCCATTTGTACAGCACCCGTCCTCCAGGCGCCCAATTTTGCTAAGAGATTTCTTGTCCAGACAGACGCTCCAGAGCATTGGGTGGGGGACGTTCTGTCACAGATAAATGAGGAGGGACTAGACCAACCTGTAGCCTTCAACAGTGGGAGGTTACTTCCCCGGGAATAGAGGTGGAGTGCAATCGAGCATGAATGCATTTGCTGTGGTCTGAGCACTGAAGAAGCACACCCCAGTCCCATGTCTTTGGCCACTCATAAACACCGAGTGGTATACCACACTGTCATTGCCTATACCTTGTGAGGAACCCCCTTACCACCGGGTTGAACTCTAAGTGTGGCACCGAACTTCTCAGACGGGTGGTACGGATAAAATCCCAAATGATGAAGGGCGGATTCGTATGGTGACTGATGGGTATTTTTCTCATCCTGTTGAGAATTTTCTGTGACGCATCACTTTGGTTTTTAGGGATTGGTTGGCTCTCTATTTCTTTTGGGCACACCTTTTTGAGACCCTCTGGTACCTTTGTTGTTTAGAAGCTGAGACCATACCTGTTTGGGACTCACTTCCGGGTTCATACAGACCACAGGCTCCTCAGATGGCTGATGCAGATGAGTGGTGAGAATCCCAAGTTGTTGAGGTGGTCCATTTCCCTACAGGGTATGGATTTCACGGTGGAACAGGGCCCTGGTACAGAACACGCCAAAGCTGATAGTTTGTCCAGATTTTTCCACCTTAGTGAAGAGAACCCCCAAGGGGAGGGTTAGTTCTCCCCACATTTCAGCTGGGGGGGACACGTGTTAGACCTGACACCATTGGCGTGGGTCTCCCTTCCATTTTTCGCTGTTGTCTCCTCTGTTTTTGCTGGTATTAGCTGCTTTGGGCGCTGTGCCACTGCAATTCAGTGCCACAGCGCGAATGCTCCCTGTGTAAATATGACTGTAAATTGGTATACCCCTGTTTGGCTTATTTGGTTTACCTGTTAGTCCCTAGTAGTGTGGCCTGTGTGTGCCCAGGGCTGGTAACCTAAATGCTGCTGGTGGGCCTGCAGCGCTGGTTTGCGCCACCCACAGAAGCAGCTTGTAAAGTGTACCTCAGACCTGCCACTGCAGTGTCTATGTGCAGTGAAGTACTACAAAAAAAATAACATAAAGGGCTGTACCTACCAACAGCCCCAACCCCATTACCAAATAATCAGTCAGTTGGCAGTGAAGAAAGTTCAATCGTTTATTAAGCAAAATACTCTATAGAGGAGCCTCTCCAACTCTCACCCATCCGGTGCGCGGAGAAGACTGTTGGCTCGTATTCAAACATGTCGTTATATACTTTTCGGTTCAACACATATAATCACTGTAAAAGGAAAAACACCAGTTGGCCCTCGAGCCCCAGGGAGAGACCATATATGGCACACATGATTAGTTCAAAGCTTAACTATTTATCACTGGGAAGGTCAGGAGGGGTGACTCCCTTTCGTCTTGGTGCCCGGGAGTGTAGGCACGGCGCCTCCAAGAATGTGCTTATCGTACCCAAAGCCAGATGCGACCTTGAGTCTCCGGACAGTCAAGTAAACGGTCTACGTTCAGCTGTTCTCAGTAACTCCTATTGAACTGGGGCTTGACAACTGCCCGAGATTAACACGTGATCACAGCCCTTGTTCGAGCATTGATTCAGAAAATGGTGTCTGTAAGGTTTTCAGCCTACTCTGCTAACAGTAAATACGCAAGGAACGAAAATACGTTTTCCACCCTGCAAAAGCATATAGACAATTTACATATATATCATGCAAAAAGGGCACATATAGATGCATCATGCTAACATAATATAGGTCTGATACTACTTATGCATGGGAAATCTATTTTTTTTAATCCCTCAGAACGGCCCTTTTAGCAAGATGTAGCTAACCAAAACAGCTCAATCTTCAAATATTTCCTCATCAATCAGCATTAAATCTTTGAGCTCCTGCTGAACTAGCTGAGTCTTTACTGCTGCTGGGGATGGACCGGCCACAGAGGAGGTGAGCTTGGTTGCGCAATAAGAGCAACAGGCAGGTCCACATTGTACACAAAGGCAACACGTGAATATGATACCGGCTATACATGCCAGCACTCTCAGAATTTTCCATCCCCAAGTAGACAAAAATCCCCAGAACCAACCAGAGAGGGACCACGCACCAGTCTCTACATGTATTTCGGAAGCCAAACAATGTAGCTTCTGGATAGCCAAATGAACGGAGGGGGCAGAGTCAGGAATATACACACAGCAGGAACTGCCAATCACACGGCATGCTCCTCCTCGATCTGCTAAGATAACATCTAAAACCATACGATTTTGAAGCGAAACGAGTCTGGTCGCTTGAAGCTCTACTGTTATGTTAGTCAATATTGCTGCAGTAGTGTTAATTACCCCTTCAACTACCATGGACAAACGCTGTACTTCCTTGCTGGTTATTATAGGCCCCCAAATGGGAAACACTCCTTTGATAATGTCTGTAAAATGCTGCGATGGAGTATCTGTCTGATCTATATCGGTAGTATCTATCACCCTTTTATTTCTCCTAACAAGCGTACTTCGTTTATCTAAGCGGTGATCTTTGTGATAATTGGAAGGTGCAATATAGACTGGAGGATACAGGAAGGACAAGTAACAAAGTCCAGCCCAACCTCGTGGAAGCCAAGTATAGGCATTTTCTCCACAGACAAAATACATATTAGGAGGGGTCAACAATGGGGGGCTGCTAAAGGTACGCAACTGATCAGTGTAATTACATCGGCTCTCTCCTACGGATATGTACCCTACTCCCTGAACACAGAACACGGAGGTACTATTTAGTATAGGCACTGGAATAGCCCTGTCTTCAGTAACATTACGGTCTTGAAAATGTCGAAAATACTGAGTGAAATTAAACTCAACAAAATCCAAAATCTAATTTTTCAACCAAGTGGCATTTTCATGCGTTGTATACATATTCATACATGCATTCGGATCTAAGGTCCCCTCTCCATTATTCCCATCTGGGTCAAATCCTTGATGAGTCTGGATATAGGCTAAAATCATTTCACAATCTTTTTCTGAAAACCTTTGAGTGTCCACAGTATAATGCATATACATCATTGAAAGTAATTTAAACCAAGCCTCACAACTCCCCAGATGAGACAAGTGTAGGGATATGAATAAGTCGTGTTTGTGCAGAACAGATGGTAGAAGACCACACACCCAACAATTCGTAGTATTGGTGGCACTGTGTGCTTGATGAAGCATTTCAACAAATACATTTTTCACATAAGTCTGACGATGCCTTTCCTTATGTGGGGGTAAAGTATGAAACACATGTTCCGGAGGAGGGGCAGTTGTTCCTAAAACAGTATGCATAGGGTGGCGAAGTTCTAAATATATGAATACTCCCATTAATGTGATTAGCAATATCGCTATAATTACTATAAATGCAATTTTAACACGTTGGGTCCAACTAGCAAAGACTGGCTGGGAAATAGCGCGGTACAAAAGGACGTTCCTCTTCAGGAACGAAACGTGCAAAGGGATACATATTAACTAAAAGTCCAAAAATGAGTTAGGGTGATGCAGTCCGACCTGCCAGAGGGTGCTTCTTTCCTGTGTCCGTTTAGAGCCTCACTGGCAGGCTCCTATCGTTCATCACAAACAATACCGAAGCAAACTTCTCACGTTGGAGTTATGTTCTTGCACAACCCTTGAAGAAAACACAACCTGGGCCTCTTTAAACAGGAAATTCAGTCTTTCTTTCTGAACAGAGCAAGCAAATGTTCAAGGCTCTCAGCGCGTTCAGTCCAGTGTCTCGCTCAGTACCCCAGAAGTGCATCTAGCAGACATTTGTAGAGCAGGTCTGTACCCTATCACTCAAGCCTCTCCCTATCTCCTACCATGTTCACCTGGGGTACCGCATTGTTTTCTGGGCTGTAGGTTGTATCGAGCATGGCCAGGCACTACTTGATCAGAGAAAAAACAGCAGATGATGAATACAGTGAAATAGGGGTACTGCGAGCCTCTCGTTCGACTGTAGGGGGAACAGAATCTGGAGCAATCACTTGTGCTGATGACAGAGCCCCTTCCGAGCCCGGGACACCTTCTCCTTGCCCTTCTCCAATTACCTGGGCGTCAGAAAAAGGGACAAAATGAGGAACTCGCCCACTTTCCTGGGTCAGAACCTCTTCCTGGGTTCGCTGATCATATGGAAGCGCGAGGGGTAGTTTCTTCAGATGCGACACATGGATCCAGTGTTTCTTGCCGTTCACCTTTACCGCTGTCCGGGTGGCCAACAAGATTTGAAACAATTCAGACCAACGAGGATCCAAGCTCGATTTCCGCTGATAGTTACGGACCAGAACCCACTGTCCTGGCTCCAAGCGATGTCCGGGACCCTCCAGCAGTGGCTGCAAGACTGCTGAGATCTGTTGATGAATGGAACGGAGATCTTTAGTCAAAGCATACAGATAGTCTGTCAACATAGGATACTCTATATCACGAAATGTTCTGGGTCTCGGGACGGCCCAAACATTTGCAGGGCGCCCAAAGATGACCTCATACGGGAATAAGCCAGAACGAGAATGTGGGAAAGAGAGAGGGAGGAAGAGAGAGAGAGGGAGAGAGACAGAGAGAGGGAGGGAGACAGGAACTGACAGAGACAGATAGAGGCAGAAACATACAGAGACAAAGAGAAGGAGAGGGAGACAGAGGGAGGGAGACAGGGACAGAAAGAGACGGACAGACAGACAGATAAAGGCAGAGACTGAGACAGACAGAGAGGGAGGGGGAGAGGGAGAAGGACATGGAGGGAGACAGAGAGAAAGGGAGGGAGAGGGAGGGAGACAGAGGGTGACGGAGGGAGAGGGAGACAGAGAGAGGGAGACAGAGAGAGAAGAGAGAGAAGGAGACATAGAGAGAGGGAGACGGAGGGAGAGAGACAGAGGGAGGGAGACAGAGGAAAGGAGACAGACAGAGGGAAACAGAGGGAAGAGAGAGAGAGGGAGACAGAGGGAGGGCGAAAGAGGGAGGGCGACAGAGGTAGGGCGACAGAGGTAGGGCGACAGAGGAAGCGAGACAGAAGGAGGGGGGTAGACAGACTGAGGCAGACAGAGAGGGAGGGAAAGAGAGGGAGGGTGAGAGAGGGAGGGAGAGAGAGGGAGAGAGGCAGACAGACAGAGGAAGATAGAGGGAGATGGAGGGGGAGGGTGGGAGGGAAAGAGAGAGAGAGGGAGGGAGAAAGAGAGGGAGGGAGAGAGAGAGAGAGAGAGATAAAGAGAGGGAGGGAGACAGAGAGACAGAGAAAGGGAGGGAGACAGACAGAGATAGAGACAGGGACAGACAGAGACAGATAGAGGCAGGGACAGGGGCAGACATGTAGAGGCAGAAACAGACAGAGACAGAGAGAAGGAGAGGGAGACAGAGGGAGGGAGACAGGGACAGAAAGAGACAGATAGAGGAGAGACTGAGACAGACAGAGAGGGAGAGGGACAAGGAGATGGGGGGAGACAGAGAAAAAGTGAGGGAGAGGGAGGAAGACAGAGGGTGACGGAGGGAGAGGGAGACAGAGAGAGAGAGGGAGACAGAGGAAGGGATTCAGGGGAACACAGAGGGAGGGAGAGGGAGACAGACAGAGAGAGAAGAGAGAGAGGGAGACAGAGAGAGAAGAGAGAGAAGGAGACATAGAGAGAGGGAGACGGAGGGAGAGAGACAGGGAGAGGGAGACAGAGGAAGGGAGACAGACAGAGGGAAAGAGAGAGAGAGAGGGAGACAGAGGGAGGGCGAAAGAGGGAGGGCAACAGAGGGATGCCGACAGAGGGAGGGTGAGAGAGGGAGGGAGACAGAGCGAGGGAGACAGAGGGAGAGAGACAGAGGGAGAGAGGCAGACAAACAGAGGAAGATAGAGGGAGACGGAGAGGGAGGGAGGGAAAGAGAGGGAGGGAGAGAGAAAGAGGTAGAGAGAGGGAGGGTGAGATAGAGAGTATGAGAGAGAGAGAGATAAAGAGAGGGAGGGAGACAGAGAGAGAGACAGAGAGAGGGACAGACAGAGACAGATAGAGGCAGAGACAGGGACAGGGGCAGACAGGCAGAGGCAGAAACATACAGATACAGAGAGAAGGAGAGGGAGATAGAGGGAGGGAGACAGGGATAGAAAGAGACGGACAGACAGACAGATAGAGGCAGAGACTGAGACAGACAGAGAGGGAGACGGAGAGGGAGAAGGAGACGGAGGGAGACAGGGAGAAAGGGAGTGAGAGGGAGGGAGACAGAGGGTGATGATGGGAGAGGGAGACAGAAAGAGAGAGAGAGGGAGACAGAGGAAGGGAGTCAGGGGAACACAGAGGGTGGGAGAGGGAGACAGACAGAGGGAGACAGAGGGAGAAGAGAGAGAGGGAGACAGAGATAGAGGGAGACAGAGAGAGAGGGAGACAGAGACGGGGGGAGGGAGACAGAGGGAGGAAGACAGAGGGAGACAGACAGAAGGAAACAGAGGGAAAGAGAGAGAGAGGGAGACAGAGGAAGGGAGACAGAGGGAGACAGACAGAGGGAGGGAGAAGGAGGGAGGGCGACAGAGGGAGCGAGACAGAGGGAGGGAGGTAGACAGACAGAGACAGACAGAGAGGGAGGGAGGGAGAGAGAGGGAGGGTGAGAGAGGGAAGGAGAGAGAGGGAGGGAGACAGAGGGAGAGAGGCAGACAGACAGAGGAAGATAGAGGGAGACAGAGAGTGAGAAAGGGAGGGAGGGTAAGAGAGAGAGGGAGGGAGAGAGAGAGAGAGAGAGAGAGAGAGAGAGAGAGGGAGGGAGACAGAGAGAGGGATAGAGACAGAAAGAGATAGAGAAAGATGTGTGTATGCCGAGTCTGGTGGCTCAGTGGATGAAGGCGTCCGCAGCAGGGGCCTGTTTTCAACCTCATTGTTAGAAATGGGGGTCTCTAGTTGGCAGTGGCAGACCACTGTCCAAGTAAGGACCCTTCTTCCAAAGTCAGAGTAAGGGGGGCTACACCCTTTGATAACCCCGGCTCAACCCTGTGGTAACGTAGCACGAGCAGCTAGGCTTATCTCAGAGGCAGTGTGTAAAGCATTTATGATCATACACAGTAACACAGTGAACGACACTACAAAGGGACACCACACAAATAGTTATAAAAAATAAGTATCTTTATATATAGACTTAACACAAGACCAATAACGGTAAAAAGCCACAATACTGAAAAATAGGGGTACTCTGGGAATGCTGTAAAATTAGTTCAAAGTGTTCACATAGGGGTTCAGTTCAAAGCAGGTGTCTCTGCAACCCTTGTACTTACAAAGTATCTGGATTTCATAGCAAAACAAGCAAAATGTTGCAAACGGGCTGTAGCCACGAGTTTCCTCTTGCGAGGCCAGCGATGCGTTGAATCCTTGCCGCAAGGGAGGATGATGCGCTGATCTGCGATGCGGGCGGGACAAAGTGACAGACTTCTTCACGCTAGGCCATCGATGCGTTGAATCCTTGCCGCCAGGGAGGATGATGCGCTGGTCCGGTTGTGTGTGCGACCTTGTTGCGCTGAAAGTAAATGGCGCCACAAGGGGCGACAATCCGGGTGCGATGCGATGAAAATGGCAGAAGCACGGCACCCGCACTGCGATGGTGTGATGCGATGATATCGATGTGATGATCCGGGGTTAGCGAGCACTCGACAGCCCGCAAACGTGTGATGCGACGATCTCTGGGGTTAGCGAGCACTTTGAGGCCCGCAAGCGTGCGATGATCTTTGGTTTGCCAGCGCTCGGCGCCAGCAGCGCGATTATTTTTCTTACGCTCTTCAGCTGCGGCGGCTCGCAACCGGGCCTTAGCGACGATTTCAGCACTCTTTTCTCCGTAGTAGAACTAGAGGCCCTGGAACTCACAGGGGCCTTGTTGGACTTGGCCCTTTTGGCAGGTTCACCCCTAAACTTTTTGCTTTTAAATGTGACCTGGTGTTAGTTGTTTTTGGCTTCTGCGCACTTTAACACTGTGTCCCAGTGTAAAGTGCCTGCGCACTCTGAGTGCATGTGGTGAGATTGGCCTGCCCTCCCATAGGAATGCATGGGGGATATGTGTGTCCATGGTAGTTCCTGATGTGAGAGGAGTGCAGGGGCGAGTTTGGTATGTGCGAACTCGTGAGATTAAATGCTGTGCGACATTGTGCGCAGATTTAATGTGACTAGTGGAGAAGTGCCACTTTTATAAGTTGGTATTTCTGTGTGCAGTGAATGTAAATTGACTGTCTGGCTTGTGATTGACAGGAGCTGGCTGGTGTGCCTGGCTCCAGGAATCAGAATGGGTCTGCCCGGTGGTTAATGAGGAGATCTGCATGTAGATGGGAGGGAGGAGTTGCACCTGGGACCTGAATAGGGCTGTGCCTTCCCTCCTCAATGCTGGCTCCGCCCCCTGTGGTGCATCTGATGTCCCTAGCCTGTCCTGTGAATAGGGAGAGGGGCTGAGCAAAACAAAGTGCTCCAGGTTCTACCCCTGCCCTACAGTTTGAGACAAAGGAAGTCTCTGTATAAAAAGGGGCTGTGACCCCATGTAAAAGGTTCTCTTTGTTGTTCCTGATTTGAGGGGGGGCCTGCTGCTGGGCGCCAGGAGGAACCGCTACTAGGGACTGCCTCCCTGCTGGAGGGCCATGTGAGCTGGCCTGCCTGGGCCCAACCTTTGCCCCCTTCATTCTGAAAGACTTTCCCTGGACTGGGTACTACAGCGCCTGGGGAGCACTATATCTTTATTGCCTGGTGGGCGCTGGATTTTTCACCTTGGAGAAGTGCTTGACTTTGGAGCTGAGGAGCGCTGTGTTTCTGCCCCCAGGAGGACTGCAGGGGGCCTGCAGCGTGGAGCTGCACTGTGTAGGATTTCCCTAATTAGTGTGGGAATCGAGCAGGAGCCCACCCCTCATTCGTGCTCTCTAGCGGGTGCCTACCCCGCATTTTTGGTGACCTTCTAGAAGTTCCTGCATTGCCACAAGCGGGAGCTCACCCCGCTTTATGGCTGCCCCTTTGTGATTGTGTCCGAGCGGATGTCCACCCCGCAGTTGTGTGCATTGAAAACGGGAGCCTACCCCGTATTGACCCGTGCTTTCTGCATATTTAAATATCGGGTGCCCACCCCGCCAGGGACTTTGCATTGAAACTGGAGCCTTCCCCGTATTGAAATCACCGCCGCTCCCGGGCCGGCTCTGTGATTAAAGGAGAGCCGCCGTCTGTCCGAGTGAAACCAGAGCATTGCCTGGCAACCGGGACTCCCTCCACCATGTCACCATGACGCAGAGCAGAGGCAGAAAGTCCCAGCCCCAGAGAAGCCGGCACCCGGGGAAGAGCGGAACGTGAGGCCAGACAGAAGTGCGGGCGGGAAGAAGCAGACGGGAGCCTACCCCGCACTTCTGGCCCAAAAAGAAGTGAGCCGGAAGAAGAGTCCAGGTGGGAGCCCATCCCGCACTGGACGGTACCCGAAGGAGCGGAGGAGTGCCGTAGTGGCTGGCGAGGCTCCCATGCCATGAGGGAGAGCCCTGCGCCTGCACCGGAGGAGGCATCCCAGGGTTGAGGAGAGTCCCAGGTGGCAAGCCTGCAGACCAGAGGAGCGTCCCCAGACAGCCCGGTGAGTGGGGCTCATTTGCGAAGGGGTTGGGGGTGTGTTGGGGCACATGCCCGGTGCTCGCGCCCTCTCCTGCCAGTACTTACTTCATTGGGGGCACAGCTACTGAGCGGACTCTCAGGAGGGCGAGCGGCTCCACCGTTGGGGAGTGCCATTGTTCAGGAGCCTCTGAGTGGGGCCCCCGCCTACCTGTGCTGGCTCTTTCTGTTCTTGTGGGGGCATAATTGTTTTAGAGCCTGTGTGCTCCAATGTGAGGGCATCGAGGTGCCCATGCCCCATTTCTCCCAGCTGCCTCGCTCGCAGAGGGCAGCTGCACCAAGAGGGCAAGTGTTATTGTTCAAGAGCCCCAGAGCAGGGCTCAGGCCATTCTCCCGCTGCCCCGCCTGATAGAGGGCAGCGGCCACGGTTGGCGCAGATGGATTTAGGAGTCCCGAAGAGGGACCGAGTTGGCACAGGGAGTGCCATTGCCCTCATGTTGGCCTTTACTGCTGCCCAGCAATTAGTTGGCAGCTGCCACGTTTAGGCCCCAAACTCTTGCGCACCTTTTGCTTTGGCTGCCTAGGCAGCGCGCCCTGACTATTTGGGACAAAGGGCATTTGAGCCCCATGGAAGGCCAGTTGGCCTGGGGTCAGTACCTAATGTAATTCTTGCGCAGGGTGATTGCATACTGTGTTCATGATAGTAATTACCTAATGCCTAATGTGATTTATGCGTAATGTGCAATGCCTTTAAGCCTGTTCTATACCTATAAATGTGTCTTATGATTAGGAAGTTGTTTTGCCTAGTATAGTTTATGCTAGTCAGTTTATATTTCCCTACGTGACCTATGCCTATGGTGATTAATATTGCGTAGTATGTTCCTACCTTTTACCAGTGGTTACTGGTGGTGTTCTGCAATTGGTATTTTGTGATACAGTTATTCTATGTGCTACATCTACTATTTCTACTAAGTGCTGATTCTGACAGTGGCCCACATGGCCCTGTCATGTGTAAATAATCCCATGTAAATACTGCCCAGTGCCAGTTGGCACAGTGTATCTGTGTGATTATGATCTAATGGATTTATGGTAATACAAAGGCTATTTTTATATATAACCTTGTGTGGAGTTCCTTTTTGTGGTGCACCTAGTGTGTTGCTGCTGTGTGTGTGTTGCGCAAACGATTTACACATTGCCTCCGGGATAAGCCTTACTGCTCATACCAAGCTGCCAAGGGGGTGAGCAGGGGTTATCTTGGCGTGTAACTCACTTGCCCTGACTAGAGCGGTGGTCTCTGTCTGGCTTTGGCGCAAGCGTTAGCCAACCAGAGATCCCATTTCTAACAGGCCTCACCCGCAGATAGAAATCCTCGCTGGGAGGAATCAGGAGGCTGGTGGGGGAGTCAGATGTGCCTGTGACTCCAGCAGGAGGCTAGCTCTCTTCTAGCCCTTGGGTGATTGCTTTAGCAAAATAAAAGTTCTCTCAAAGTCCTTTTCCCTCTTCTTTCAAGTCCAGAGGAAACTACTGCAGGCCAATCCAAGAAACAGCACACAAGCACAAGGACAGTCCTCTCCTGCAGATTCCTTCAGTGACATGGACAGAGGTTCGTCTTGACATCCAGGAGCAATACAAATTGTAGGGGTTTGGGCACAGATATTTATACCCCAAAGGTCTTTGTTCTAAAAAGTCATTAGTCACTGCACCCAGCCAAAACCAGTTCCGCTCAGGCCTGGAGCACTTTGTTTAGCAGGCTGCATCCTTCCTTTCAGAAAGAGGGGGTCTGCCATCAGACGTACAGTAGGAGGTCAAGCCAGCATTCACCTTGCCAGGCACCGCCCTATTCAGGTCAAGTAGCCACCCCTCCCCAGTACTCAAGGCAGATCTCTCTATTCAACTCAGGTCTGACTCAGCCTGCCTTGCCCCTCTAAACCCAGACAGCCAATAAACATAACAGCAGAGCACACTGAAAGGCTTAGGCAAAAAAATACCCACTTTCTAAAAGTGGTATTTTCAAGCACAGAGTGTTAAAACCAACTTCACTAAAAGATGTATTCTGAGTTCAGGCATACTAAACTCGAATTTCTACCATGTTCCCTTAGTCAGTTAGGACTATAAGATGCAATAGTCAAGCTGCCCATTCTAGCCTATGGAGAACAGGTAGCCTTGCAGCAGTGAAAAACGAAATGGGGTGTAATTCACTACCAGGACATGCTACACATATCAAGCCATGTCATACCTTACACATACAATGCACCCTACCATAGGGGTGACTGATATGATGCCAAGGGAAGGTTCAGGGGCTGGGAAGTGTGGACACTTCACAGCCAAGATGGCAGTTCTGGACTGCTGAGGGATAAAAAAATTGATTTCCCATGCATAAGGAGTATCGGACCTATATTATGTTAGCATGATGCATCTATATGTGCCCTTTTTGCTTGATATATACGTAAATTGTCTATATGCTTTTGCAGGGAGGAAAAAGTTTATTCGGCCCTTGCATATTTACTGTTAGCAGAGTAGGCCGAAAACCATACAGACGCCATTTTCCGAATCAATGCTCGAACACGGGCTGTGATCACGTGTTAATCTCCGGCAATTGTCAAGCCACAGTTCAATAGGAGTTACTGAGAGCGGCTGAACGTAGACCGTTTACTCGACTGTCCTGAGACTCATGGTCGCATCTGGCTTTGGGTACGATAAGCACATTCTTGGAGGCATTGTGCCTACACACCCGGGCCCCAAGACGAAAGGGAGTCACCCCTCCTGACCTTCCCAGTAATAAATAGTTAAGCTTTGAACTAATCATGTGTGCCATATATGGTCTTTCCCTGGAGCTCGAGGGCCAACTGGTGTTTTTCCTTTTACAGTGATTATATGTGTTGAACCGAAAAGTATATAACAACATGTTTGAATACGAGCCAACAGTTTTCTCCGCGCACCGGATGGGTGAGAGTTGGAGAGGCTCCTCTATAGAGTATTTTGCTTAAAAAACGATTGAACTTTCTTCACTGCCAACTGACTGATTATTTGGTAATGGGATTGGGACTGTTGGTAGATACAGCCCTTTATGTTATTTTTTGTAGTACTTCAGTTGGCGACTCTGGTGGGACTCTGTGATAGGGTCGTCCTCCCCGTAATCGGGTAGAAAGGACTAAAAAAGGAAGCTCAGGTCGAGCGGGTGGACGGATTTAATTTTTTGACTTACTCCGCTCTCGCGATCAGAGTGCCGCAGCTGCTAGTGACCCTTCGCCGGAGTCCTACGGGCGTAACCCAGGAACTGACCGTGTTGGTCTCCAGGAGTTGGCAGTGGAGAATACGCAATTGTACCTGTGTGCACCAGGTGAGTGGATTGTTTTGGTGTCTTTTTGGAACACGCTGTTGAGCAGTGCTTTTGAAGCAGTTAACTGTGTAGTATTGGGTGGTCAGTGTACCACGGAGAATCTTGGGGGTCTGACGGTGCAGCATTGTGGCTGCACGAGTAGATGCTCCACGGACGTGTTTTGTGAACAATAGAGAGGCCGATCGGACGCCCTGGTGTGGCTCGCGTGGTGCGCACCTGGCCGGACTGGTCTCAGAAAGGCCTGTGGTTGTACCTGGGTAGCCTTGGGGACATCTGAAAAGTTTTTAGTTGATACGGGTGCGGTGAATAGTTCTATCTCTCGTTCTCTGGTCCTAGGGGCTGCTCTGTCTGGGCAAAATAATGTTTCGGTGGGATTCTCAGGAATTCCGGTGGTGAGCCCTATTTCCAAACCTATTCCATTTACAATTGGTTCAGTTATGGTAGATTCTTTTAACTTCCCATTGTGGTGAAAACTTATTGGGCTTGGATTTGTTGAAGAAATTACATGCAAAAATTAATTGTTCACCTGATGGTGTTTATTTGACTATCAATTCCCTTGGCAAGCATACTTTGCAGTGTTTTACCAAGAATGAACCCCTCCCTCCTGAGTTTGCTACTATCCCAGTGACACTGTGGGCCACTGGAGACACAGATGTAGAATTATTATTGATTCCACCCGTTTCTATCACTTTGAAGCAAAATGCCCGGGGCAATCCATAGCGTGGGAAGTACTCCTTCACCAACGCTTTTGCCGTTGCCAAAGCAGTATTTTCTTTGGTCGGGTAGGCGTCTACCCATTTGCTGAAAGCGCACACCACAACCAGGATATACTTCAAATTGTTTACGTGCTCCAATTGGATATAATCCATTTGGAGCACCTTTAAAGGCAATGATGGTGGTGCAAAGTTTCCACTCAGAACAGGCTCCCTGCCCCCAGGATTATGTCGTAAACAAACCATGCAATATTGCACCAAATGGGCAGCGGTCCTTGAAATATTGGGATTGTACCACACAGGATCTAATAATGCACAAATACCCTTTGCCCCAATATGAGCCGAACCATGTGCCATTGTCACCACCGCATTCACTAATGCATTGGACAACAACCACCTCTGTTTTTCTGTCAAATCAATCCAAAAATCGTTTGCGTCTAATTTGCCCAGTCTCCTTTTCCAGTCAGCCAGTTCAATAGGGGTAGCTTCTTTCTGTATTTCTCGGACACTCTCCATGATGTTATTAAACATCTCTGTTTCAGCCACACACCTAGCAGAGCTAGTGACAAACATAGAGGTCAATTTGGATTTCGCAGTTTCCTTAGCTACTTGATCAGCATAAGCATTACCTTCACCCACTGCATCAACCACTGCCTTGTGCACACTACATTTAACTACAGCCACCATCTCTGGTAACGTCAATGCTGTCAGCAATCGCAAAATCAATGGGCCATGTTGTATTCGCTGACCATGGGAAGTGAGAAAACCTCTTTTGGTCCACAGTCGGCCGAAACTATGAGCCACGCCAAAGGCGTACTGGCTGTCGGTGTAAATATTTACTCTCAATCCTTCACTTAACTCACAGGCCCGAAGCAATGCCACTAACTCAGCTGCCTGTGCTGATTGATAGGGTACTCGAGAAGCCTCAACTACAGTGTGAAGAGTAGTTATTGCATATGCAGCAGTTGTCATGCCATCTGGTAATTTGAAACAAGAGACATCGACCTACACCTCCCCTTGAGGCTCAGATAGAGGAGTGTCCGTCAGGTCTACTCGTCCCTTCGTTTCTTCCTCTGTCCGAAATATACAATCATGGACATCATTGTTCTTTTCGTTCGAAGGGAGGGGTAGTAACGTGGCAGGGTTTAGAGTGGTACATCGTTTAATCGTAATGTGTGAATTCATACCCTGTAAGACGCGCACTCGTAAGGTGCTGGGTCTTTGTTTTGTTCAATAATGTATCAACAGCGTGCGGTACCATCACGGGTGAGGTCAGTGTTCAGAACGAGCCCTTCCGACTGTCGAATAGCCACCGTGACCACAACAGTTGCCCTTAAACAGCTAGGGAGTGCTCTGGCAACGTTATCCAACACTGCTGAGAAATAGGCACAAGGTCTTTGCTCACCAAGAAATCCTTGTGTTAACACAGAAAGCGAGCAACCGTCCACCTTGTGTACATAAAGCACAAATGGTTTTCGGTAATTAGGAGTACTAAGAACAGGTGCAGAGCAAAGCGCAGATTTCAAAGAGTCAAAAGCAGTTTGGCAGTAATCAGTCCAAGGTAAAGGTTCATGCACATCTTTAGTGGTTAAATACAGGAGAGGTTTAGTGAGAAGAGAAAAATTAGGGATCCATCGGCGACAGTAAAAAGTTATGCCGAGAAATGCACGAACATCATGCTGAGTACGAGGTACAGATATATTAAAAATGGTAGTTACACGCTCAGGGGTTAGTCTCCTTCCCTCTTTCGACAGTAGATGACCTAGGTAGGTCACCACCTGTCGACAATATTGGAATTTAGAAAGAGATACCTTATTGCCATTAGCTGCCAAACGAGACAATAATTGTACAGTGGCATCCTTACAACCTTCCTCAGTGTCAGAGGTCACTAACAGAGCATCAACATATTGCAAAAGCACATTACCAGGGGGTAGGACCAAATCATCCAACAATGTTTTCAAAGCTTGACTATGGATACTAGGACTCTCCCTGTACCCCTGGGGAGCGCGACAAAACCGGAAGCTGCGACCAGATAATGAGAAGCTGAAAATATGACGGCTATCAGGATATATCGAATGCTAAAGAAAGCATTCTTCAAATCGATCACAGACAAATATTTAGCAGTGGGAGGAATCATAGTGAGAATAGTAGTGATGTCAGAAACCACAGGATATTGGGGCACCACTATTTTATTAATTTCCCGCAAATCAATCACAAAACGATAAGTATCAACATAGTCAGGATCACTCCCAACAGGGGCCTTTTTTACGATCGGTAAAATGGGGCTGTTGTATATATTAGCAGCAGTCTCCTCCACCACACCCCTTTTGATCAAATCTTGTATGATGGAGAGCACAGCTTTCTCGCCGGCCGTAGAAATCTTGTACTGGGGTATACGCGGAAGCCGGGCATTTTGCTTCAAAGTGATAGAAACGGGTGGAATCCTTAATAATCCTACATCTGTGTCTCCAGTGGCCCACAGTGTCGCTGGGATAGTAGCAAACTCAGGAGGGAAGGGTTCATTCTTGGTGAAACCCTGCAAAGTATGCTTGCCATGGGAATTGATAGTCAAATAAACACCATCAACAATGAATTTTTGCATGTAATTTCTTCAACAAATCCAAGCCCAATTGGTTTTCACCACAATGGGAAGTTAAAAGAAACGGGGAATTTATCGTAACTGGACCAATTGTAAATGAAATGGGTTTGGAAATGGGGTCACCATCGGAATTCCCGAGAATCCCACCGAAACATTATTTTGCCCGGACAGAGCAGCCCCTGGGACCAGAGAATGAGAGATAGAACTATTCATCGCACCTGTATCAACTAAAAACTTTTCAGATGTCCCCATCAAATGCGCTTTTACATAAGGACCTTTCTGATCAATGGGTACTGGCACCTGGCCCCCACTCTGTCCTTGGCTGTCCTATGTATAGGCATACCCTTCGGTTGCATCCATCGCACAGTCCTCATTATAATACTGCCTACCTCTCGGATTGTCTAAATAATTATTTTCTGATCCAGCATGCGTCACCTCTTCTCGTCGCATATCACTGCGATTCACACCACCTCGACCTCTTCCTCCACCTCTCATAGCCCCATTCTGAGCCGGCAACAAGGGACACTGTAATCGCCAATGCCCTTCCTCTTTACAATAAGCGCACTGGTTTATTCCCAAAGCAGCAGTAGGCCCTCCGCCCCGTCCAGTTCCTGCCCCCTTCGGGATGAACCCTCTACCACCTCTCTCTCTGCCTCGTCCTCGAACAACTTGTTGCAACAACACCCAGGTCTTAAGATCTTTCGCTTTCTTTTCCGTCTTATCCTTACTCTCATTTTCTATATGTTCGTAATATTGAGCCATACTCAATATTACCGAGGGCGTAGAAGTGGTCCAGGTACTTTCAGCGGCTTGGGGCCGTGCAGAGACTTCTGGTAACAAATTGGTCACAAAGTGATTAACAAATAATCGTATACCACCTTCCAATGATAAATCCTGTCCACTATCAATGAATACACCTTCAAATCTAGTGAAGAAATCAGAAACACTTTCATCTTTCTTCTGCTTACATGCTGTCAATTTATCCCAATCCACCTTCCGAGGCGGGATTAAGGAGTGCATATAAGTAATAATACGACCAGGTAACGCCAATAGTTTGGGTTTCGGTTTATCACCAGGTTTACGTTCCTTATCCCAATCTTTTATCTGATCCCATGTTCCGCCCAACTCTAGAACATGGTCCTGATCACGCACCTGCCGCCATACATCAAAAGGGACTAACAACGCAAAAAATAGCTCTATGTCAGCTAGGGTCATAACGGCTGAGGAAGCCGCTTCTGTGAGCTCTTTATAGTAAGCCGTGGGGTTCTTTCGGGGGTAAGGTAGTTGTGATTTTAGCAAGAGGACTTCACTCCTCCTCCAGGGGTGTAAACCCTTTGCTCCTGCACTCGTGCCTCTACATGAGGTCTAATCACCTCGTCCTGATCATTTTTTAATTCCGGTATTTCAGGATGAAAAATAGGATGGACTTCTCGCATAGGGTGCTGAGAGTCCCATGAGGAACATGTTTGGTGCATCCGCCCTCGATAACTTAATAGAACCTCAACATTTTTGTACACTTCCTCTGGTCTAAGTTCAGAGTTATGAGCCCTGTCCCGAATATCATACATCACTTGGGGGGCCGTCCCTCCTGGAAAACACTGTTCCCATAAAGTAGGAAGACATGTTTTTTTTTTTAAATCTTTTTATTAACAGGATAAGTAAGCTTTATCATGTCATGGCAGCCGCATTCGTGTATGTTACAGTACATGTTAGCAAACGTTTGCCATTTCTTGCAGTAGTTATACATTTTCAGTTGACGTATTGAAACGTTCCCAGTACAACTTCCCATCCCCCCACTCCCTCCCAAGTAGGAAGACATGTGGCCATGTGTTTCAGGGCATGTTGCTGCATAACAGGCTCAAAGTCCCTAAGGGTACTCCATATATCAGCTATAGTATAAATAGGCTGTCGCATCCACTGGGATGACTGATTTTCAATCATCTGTTTCTCATTTGGTCCTACAGTCGAACGAATAAACAACTTTCGTGTGTCGAAATCCCCCGGAGCACGAGATGGAATGAAAGCAGCTAGGGATGGGGTCGTGCTTGCGGACTGGGAAGCCCACACAGAGGTAGGGGGAGATAAAACAGCTGTGGACATAACAGAGCACAGCAGTGTAACAGGCCATAAAGTAGCCATCTCAGACACAGGGGGAGATAAAACTGAGGACATTCCTAGAGAGACAGGGGAAGAGGAAACAACAGGGACGTAGGCTGAAGGGGTCTGTACTAAAGTTGAGGAAACAACAGGATATATACGCTGTGGAGCATAAGGTGGAGGTGGACGAGTGTCCAATACATCCTCCATCTCTTCCTCCGCTTCAGTCCTAGCCACATAGGTCTTACCCACTTGCAATCTGAATTGCCTATCTGCACAATCAATCCCCTGTTCGGTTCGAGCTTTATCATAAGCAAAGGCTTTCTGCGTAATCGTCTGACCGCCTTTCATTCTACATACTTTCTCCTCCCGTGTACGTCTACGCTTTGCTTCCTTCTGCCATAGGTTTAGGGAATCAAACATTGACTGTCGACTACGTTTAGAAAACAATCGATCCTGCAGAAAACAATATCTTTTTCTCATCAAAAGACCCGGTTAAGGGCCATTGCAACTCTACATTATCCTTAGTATATTTATGCCATAGCGTATTAAAACAAGAGAGGTGTGATTCCATGCTTTACATACATATCATAACTTGGGCTGCCCTCAGGCGGGGCAGGTTGACTTTCAGCCAAGCGCGTATCATTAGGGCGGCAATACCTTCCAAAACAACGCAATGTGCTAATACACGGCATTGTGATTGTTGTTACGTATTCCTCATTCAATCATAATAACAAACTTTCAAACATGGCCATGTTCAAACATTCACAACATATTCAACCTCACTCTGATTCAAACATACACAGAACAATAATATATGTACATACAAAGATATTCAAAATTACATGTCTCTTTTTTCTTCCTAAACAAGAAACAGAGCCCGTCAACTCGTGTTCATGGAGAATCAATCAATTCAGATTCCAGACCAACAGATACCAAAATCAAGCAGTCCAAAGACTACCAAGAGACCGTCGGACAGGCGTAACCACAGACTGTCCTACAGACCATCCTGCAGCCTTCTCGGTTCACCCCTGGGACTATTCTGACTAAGCCTGCTGCCGTAGCATCACTTCGGATATGTCCCAAGGCTACCCGGGTTCAACCACAGGCCTTTCCGAGACCAGTCCGGCCAGGTGCGCACCACACGAGCCACACCCGGGCGTCCGATCGGCGTCTCTATTGTTCACAAAACAAGTCCGTGGAGCATCTACCCGTGCAGCCACAATGCTGCCCCGTCAGACCCCGAAGATTCTTCGTGGTACACTGACCACCCAATACTACACAGGTAACTGCTTCAAAAGCACTGCTCAACAGCGCGTTCCAAAAAGACACCAAAACAATCAACTCACCTGGTGCACACAGGTACAATTGTGTATTCTCCACTGCCAACTCCTGGAGACCAACACGGTCAGTTCCTGGGTTACGCCCGTAGGACTCCAGTGAAGGGTCACTAGCAGCTGGGGCACACTGATCGTGAGAGCGGAGTAAGTCAAAATTTCAATCCATCCACACGCTCAACCAGAGCTCCCCTTCTTAGTCCTTTCTACCCAATTACGGGGAGGACGACCCTATCACGGAGTCCCACCAGAGTCGCCAACTGAAGTACTACAAAAAATAACATAAAGGGCTGTACCTACCAACAGCGCCAATCCCATTACCAAATAATCAGTCAGTTGGCAGCGAAGAAAGTTAAATCGTTTATTAAGCAAAACACTCTATAGAGGAGCCTCTCCAACTATCACCCATCCGGTGCGCGGAGAAGACTGTGGGCTCGTATTCCAATATGTCGTTATATACTTTTCGGTTCAACACATACAATCACTGTAAAAGGAAAAATACCAGTTGGCCCTCGAGCTCCAGGTAAAGACAATATATGGCACCCATGATTAGTTCAAAGCTTAACTATTTATTACTGGGAAGGTCAGGAGGGGTGACTCCCTTTCGTCTTGGTGCCCTGGAGTGTAGGCACGGTGCCTCCAAGAATGTGCTTATCGTACCCAAAGCCAGATGTGACCTTGAGTCTCAGGACAGTCGAGTAAACGGTCTACGTCCAGCTGCTCTCAGTAACTCCTATTGAATTGCCGGAGATTAACACGTGATCACAGCCCATGTTCGAGCATTGATTCAGAAAATGGCGTCTGTATGGTTTTCGGCCTACTCTGCTAACAGTAAATATGCAAGGGGCGAATAAACGTTTTCCTCCCTGCAAAAGCATATAGACAATTTATGTATATATCAAGCATAAAAGGGCACATATAGATGCATCATGCTAACATAATATAGGTCCGATACTCCTTATGCATGGGAAATCTATGTTTTATCCCTCAGTCTCCCTCCCTCTGTCTCCATCTCCCTCCCTCTGTCTGTCTCCGTCTCCCTCCCTCTGTCTGTCTCTGTCTCCCTCCCACTGTATCTCTCCCACTTTCTCCCTCCCACTGTCTCCCTCCACTCCCTCTCCCTCCCTCTGTCTCCCCCGGACTCCCTCTCTCTGTCTCCCTCTGCCTCCCTCTGGCTGTCGCCCTCTGTCTCCCTCTCTGTCTCCCTCTGTCTCCCTCTCTGTCTCCCTCCCTCTGTCTCACTCCCTCTGTCTCACTCCCTCTGTCTCCTTCCCTCTCTCTCTCCCTCTCTGTCTCCCTCTCTGTCTCCCTCCTTCTCCCTCCCTCTGTCTCCCTCTCTCTGTCTCCCTCGCTCTGTCTCTGTCTGTGTCTCCCTCCGTCTGTCTCCCTCCCTCTGTCTCCGTCTCCTTCCCTCTGTCTCCCTCTGTCTGTCTCTGTCTCCCTCTGTCTCTCTCCCACTATCTCCCTCCCACTGTCTCCCTCTGCCTCCCTCTCCCTCCCTCTGTCTCCCCGGACTCCCTCCCTCTGTCTCCCTCTGTTTCCCTCTCTCTCTGTCTCCCTCCCTCTCCCTCCCTCCCTCTGTCTCCCTCCCTATGTCTGTCTCCCACTCTCTGTCACCCTCCTCCCTCCATCTCCCTATCTCCCTCTCTCTGTCTGTCCCTCTCTGTCTCCCTCTCTGTCTTCCTCTCTGTCTCCCTCTGTCTCCGTCCCTCTGTCTCCCTCCCTCTGTCTCCCTCTCTCCCTCCCCCTCTCCCTCTCTCTCTGTCTCCCTCTATCTCTGTCTGTCTGTCCCTGTCTTCCTCCCTCTGTCTTCCTCCCTCCATCTGTCACCCTTTGTCACCTCACCCCAGCTTCCCCGGCACACACACAGCCGCACCCCAGTACTTCATAGGTCTTAAAAAGACTATTTAGTTGCTAATGAGGCTTGGTTGTGAGTGGCGTGGCCCCCGTAGAGCAGAGTGTCTCGGAGTCCGAGCTGCGGTGTTTGCTGACACTCTATTTTTTTTTTTTATAACATAGGTACAATGTCTGCAAGGTACGCGGGCCACCAACGAAGGCTTGCCGGGCCGCTGTCGACCCACGGCTCGTACTACGAGTACCCGCGCTCTACACCATTCTACCCACCACATCTGATACACATCCCAAAACGCGATACCAAACTTGAGACACTGGAGGTACACCAGTGCGTCATTAGTGTACAATGATATGATGTGCCATCATCCTTCCACATGTATCCCCTACTCAGGCCCTTAGAACCTAACATGTACACTTGTGGTTAGGTAAGGAGTGCAAACATAATGGGTTACAAAGGCCGCCCCTGATTTCCCTATCTATATGAATTATTTTACATAGCACCTTCCCAGCACAAACTCTTGTCACTCGGCTGGTATACAACATACGCACCCAGCCAGAAATTCTGGACCAAGACCCTATTTACAAAGTACAATGAATGGGTACAGCCATTCCAGGGTTTCAATTGCCTTTTCAATGTTTAAAGAGGCCACTCCATTCCTGGTCCCATGTAGCCTAGCCCAATACATTAACCCGATTAACCACTGTTAGCGCAACGGGCATTAGGCAATTTGCTAGTATTATCACTAGCAATTTATAATCTAAATTCAAGAGTGACAGCAGACGAAAAGAGCCCACATTCAAAGGGCTTCTGCCTTGCTTTAGGGGGACCACCAGTAACACCTCCCTCAAATGGGGGTCTCAAGTTAGCAGACGTAGGTACCTTTGTCCAAATAGGGACCCTTGAATCTAGTCAGGGTAAGGGGGATACACACTTTAGATAACCCCTGCTCACACCCTTGGTAGCTTGGCACGAGCTGACAGGCTTATCCCAAAGACAATGTGTAAAGTATTTGTACCAACACTCACAGTAACACAGTGAAAACACCACAAAAGGACAGCAAACCAGTTTAGAAAAATAAAGTATCTTTATCTAAATTAAACAAGACCAAAATGACAAAAATCCAACTAACACAGTTAAAAATATGACTTTGAAAAAGTTTCAAGAACTTGGACCATAGAAAACTATGGATGCGTGACTTTCCACCAAAGTACCTGTAGATGTATCAAAGTTCCAAAGTCAAACAGCTGCAGAGTCGGAAAACAAAGAGATGTGACACTCCTGAGACCTTGGGGAGGTGATGCAAAAGTTCTTCGACACGCAGAGTCGAATCCGGTCAGTATGGGGAGTGATGCAGTGATTTTTCGTGATGGTTCCGGTTCGCAGGTGATGCGTCGAGAAAGTGTGCCGCACAGGAACGATGCATGCAAATCAGGGATGTGCCGGCGATCGACGCAGAGGCGTCGACCGACGCTGCGTCGGTCCTCTTCAGCCGCGATCCTCAATGCGTTGAGTCTTGCAGCGGCGACATGGATAACCAATCACAATAACAATTTACACAGAGAGCTTATGCACTTTAGCCCTGATCAGCAGTGGTAAAGTGCCCAGAGTTAAGCATGGGTCAAAAATCCGTTCAATTTCGCGATCCGCGAATCTCGCGAAATTGCCGAAAATTCGCAAATTCGCTCGCGGGCGGATTTTTTTTTTTTTTTGATGGCCAACTCACTCAAGGGACCCCTGCACTCTTCGGCACGA
Source organism: Lissotriton helveticus (assembly GCF_964261635.1). NCBI lineage: Eukaryota > Metazoa > Chordata > Amphibia > Caudata > Salamandridae > Lissotriton > Lissotriton helveticus. The sequence continues at coordinate 1,164,915,017 of NC_136067.1, forward strand.
TGGCATAGTAAGAGCCCTCTGCCTTGGAGGATCTGGGGTGCCACTGAGGAAGACCCTGGGACCCGGATAAGTGCCAGGCAACCAGCCACGAGGCAGGTCATGGGCAATAGGAGAGAATAGTAAAAGTCAAGTAATAGAAGAAAGCAAACATTTAGAGGCTGTAAGGCTAAGAATCAATAGTCCTAGTGGCTAAAGCTGACCACCAGGAGCAATAGGACACCACAATGGTGAGAATAGGTCTTGTAGCGCCCGAAAAGTTGAAGAATGAAGAGTGGTCACCTTGGGGTAACAAGTTCACAGAGCGATGTGTGCTGTGATCCATGCCCGGCTTTCTTAAATCTCTGTAGAGAGGGCCAAGGCCAGGGAGAAGAAGGAATAGCGGTGTGTGGGGAGGGGCTTAAGTATGAGTGAGCCCCCCCTTCTTTCCTTAGTGTCCTTGAAACTCCTATCTCCGGGAACCAACTGAAGCGACACACAGATAAGGGGAAAAAATTATGAAGCCCGCCGTGCTAGGACTTCTTTAGTCCGCGGGGGCTCCCAACTCTCTGGGGACCCAAGAGGGCCAAAAGGCCAAAGGTAAGAGTGCCGGGTGCTTCGCCTGTCTCTGTGCCAATATATGGGAGGGGTCGGAGTGACCAACTCAGAGCCTCCTATCTGCACTGACTACAGGCGGGAAGAAGAGTGCTTTGTTCCTGCGCACATACTCATGCATGGAAAGGGTGCTAGTGGGGAAAGAAGATGTCTATTTTTCTTGCACAGCCTTATAAACAAAATCCAATATACACATTGTCACAGTTTATGTGTTTTGCTTAGTGGTGTAACAAGGGGGGAGCAGTCCGGCCCATGCGGCTCGAGATTTGGGGGCACTTCTGGGGTTGCTGTCATTCAGATATCAGGTAACAGAAAGGCATTCGAACTATTCTTCTGAATGACCTGGTATTGCCTATTTTAGCCACAGTAAACCAGAACCCATTTGCCAAGTTAAACATGCATGATATGTCTTTCCTCACGAAATACAGTTCTATGGCCCTGATATTTTCCGCGGTGACAGAAAGAAAATGTAATTGTCAACATGTCCAACTGTGGGCTCAGACAATCATTTATAGCAAAGCCAATGTAACACACACATGGTCACTGGAGACAACTCTTCTGGCACGTTACGCAGCTGTAGTGTAGAAAAGCACTATACATTTACCCAACGAGGTAGCACTTACTGGATTATCCAGTAGAAAGTACTCCAGTGCAAATTGGAAAAAAATCCGCAAGTTTGCGGGAAAATCCGCTAACTCGTGGATTTTTGTGCGATTTCGCGCACCGCAGATCCGCAAAATTCGCCCATACTTACCCAGAGTCCTATAGCCAACAAACACAGGTCAGGAAAAAATAGGAGGAAGAAGCAAAAAGCTTTGGGATAACCCTGCAAAAAGGGCCATTTCCAACACTACCCCCTTCAAGCCTAAAGCCAGGGTAGACCAATCAATAGCTCGATGGGCTTCCCGGCTAGGGGCGATAGAACCTGGAACCTGGCCCAAACAGCAGGGGTCTATTCCTGCCCTACGCCTTCCTGAACCCAGTATATCCCTCTATCCATACTGTCAGGGCCCACTAGGATAACCCATGGGGGACCCTTCTCCTCACCTGGGGATCCCATCTGTGCAGCGCCTAAACTTACTTTTCTCACAGAGGTGTCCCAACAGGTAGCCAATACCCACATGGCCAACACAGTGGTGTGGCCCAGTCTACCCCTGGGATGTGACTCCTGTCCCCCTCCCAGGGGCAACTCTGTTCACCGGGATAGCCAGCCACAGTGGCCCCTGACAGCTGTCAGTGATGAGAGCCAGGCCTCTCGAACCTCTGTGGCATAAGAAAGTGGGGGGCAGTAGCTCCAGGTGCCTGGCACCTCTTCTCTACTTTCCCTCCTGCCAAGTCAGTTATGGCATCCTCACACTGGCCCACCAGCCCAGGGTCTGTACCCTGCAGCTGGACAAGAGACAGGGTGGGCTCTCCCACACCCTGTCTTCCTCCTTGGGGCTCCACACCCTCCCACCTGGAACGGTACCCCCAGAAGACAACTTGGTAGGAGCACTATTAGCAGTCGCCCCTTCCTCCAGGTCAGGGGGAGACTCTGAACCTGGTTCTCCAACCCAGGGTCTGTACCCTTAGGCTAGCCCTGTGCCTGGCAACCCAGGACTTCTGGGGGAGTACACCAACCCCTCCCAAGGAAAACACACTCCTCATGAGTGGTACAAGAGTCTGCCTGGCACAGGTTTCCAGCCTCCTGTCCACTTGACAGAGCATGAAGACCCCCCATGCCAGAAGTGGCCTCACCAGGGTCAGTCCTGGGGTGCTCTGACCTGAGAGCTGGCAATCCCTGACCCACTGGTCCTTCCACTGGGGACTGCGTCCCCTCTCACCCTTTTCTCTGGACTCATGCACTCTCCCCACTGGAGCGGTGCTGCCAGATACCAGAACTGATGGGATGCTGGTTACAGCAGTCCTCACCAGTTCACCTGACACTTTGGAATTCCCCCTCAGAAAATGGTACACACTAGGTTCCCCTCCTGGTGTTCCCTTACGGAACCAACCAGGCGCTGGGACTGGGTTTTGGGCACCTTGGGACACAACCCACTCCCACTCCTTCTCCTCTGAGACAGGACGTGGGACCCTACACCCCTCCCACTCACTGGGATCTATCTGGGCTACCACAAACCTCCCCTACCTCACTTGGTTGGGGAAAAACTGAGCCACCCCCTTCAGGATCCCTCCCATAAGCGTCTTCAGACCCTCTGGAATCCGCCAAAAGGTTTGCCTCCAGCGCAAGCTCCCTGGAATCAGAGAACTCACACTCCATCTAGTGATGGCATAGCTCTGGAAAACAGGGAGTTAAAATATGCTCCCCAACAATTGAATCACACAGCCGCCAACAGTTGTTAAGTAAGCTACCCTTTGCTTCACCATCCAGTGTCTCACACATGTACCCCTCACCACTCTCCTGAGATTGGCAAGACAGTGTCTGGGAGGAGCCAAGATGGCGATCGGGATGGCTGCATAACCGCTTGGCTCCGTGAGCCCTCCCGCCCCGCACATATATCCTGGCGATAAATCTGAGCAGTATTTGCTAATTTAAGTAGGTAAAGGAAAGCATTCACTTACCATCTGCTTTTGAGGCTCCACCGCGCAGTAGACCCGAAGAACTGTCCCCGTCGCTTTGGCGGCCTTCGGGGTGCTGAGACCGGGATCTCAAGTGGGGGAGAGTGTCCGGCCGTGATTGCAACACCAGCGGCCTCTGATTGCGATGGGAAGCCGGTCGGAGAGCACCTGAGATCTGCGAGCCGGAAGAGATGATACCAACCCACTCCCAATAGTGGGTTGCACTGCGGGAGGTGCGAAATAGCTGGGACGGAGAGAGTCCACGATGCCCAGTTCCCCTTCGGTGTGATACCCGGTTATGTTAACAGCCCTCCCTGGGAACCGGTGGGTGACTCCTGGGCAGCAGGGAGCTTGTTTAGCCTTTCGGTGACTCTCCTTTCTGCTGCCTGCCCTGACTATTGAGATCCCGCTGTGAATCCTGCTGATTCCGGGGGTCGGGCCCGATCCTGAGGTGCGGTGGAGGAGAAAGAGAACGTGACGGCTGAAATGGCGGATGATACTTTCCCGTGCACCCCTCACCCGGGCAGAGAAACCGGTGCACAAGAGAATCCCGGGGTCCGGCTATGCGAGAAAACTCCCACGCCCAAGCATATACTGGCTGCACTAACAACCCTGCGAACAGCCTTGATCCGGGAGGCCCGAGATTTGGGACAAAGGATGGCCGCCATTGTTGTCCCGCCATCTTGTAACGGCACGGATCGCTCTCAAGGAGGCGCCGATGTGTCTCCCTCTGCTTCATCGACGTATTCCCCGGATGAGTCTCCGTTCTTAGAGACGTGGATAGATTTGGTTCATGAGCTTACTGTGGATGCACCTGTGGAGCATGTGATTGTCTCACCGGGGCCTTTCTCTGATCGGCCAGTGGAGGAACAGCATCGTTACACAGCTTGGGCGGCCCCGTCGGGGTTTTGGCGCTTCCCGCATCGTGTGTTTCCCTTTCCGTGTCTGGCGGGACTGTGTTTGGACTCGAGACTGTTGGCGGTGTTGACGTCGTTCCAATCGGACTTCCGCCATGCATCATCGGCGAAATTTTGGTGGCTGGGGTCCTATGGAGCGGCGACACTGCCTGACCCTCCCGGTGTCATCGGACCCTTTGTGCTACTTTGTATCCCGTTTGAGAGGTGGTTCAACGTTGGTACTATTGACAAACGAGGCCAGGGGTGAATTCGCTTGGAACATGGAGGGACTCATGGCTGGTTGATGGTGATTTGAGGGGCGCTTAGCGGGGATGTCATTGATTGCGTTTTGCGTGATTGCTGCTGTCTGTACTTTGTCTACCATTACTGTTTCTACGATTTTCGTACGCGGAGGTGGGAGGGGCCGGATGACCAGATCGAGGGCCCTTCTCCTGTATTTTTTCTCTTCTTTTTCTCTTTTTCTTCTCTGTATTTCGGGTCTCTTATTTAGGGCGACAGGCACGCTGCTGGGGGGGTAGGCCGTAGCCTTTTGCAGGGGTGCAGGGTTGAGGGTTGGGGGATGGGTTTGTTATTTTGTTCTATCTTTGTTTCTATGGCCCTTTGCCCTTTTCCTTTTTTGATGTCGTCGTTTTCCATGTCTCCCATATTGTGTTTCGCCTTGAGGGGTGGGGCTAGTTCGCCATGATTGCTTAGTGTTTATTGCATCTATCCTGACTCATATACCCCCTCCCCCGTCTCTTTCATCTATGTACATCGCTGGCGTAAAATCTTTTGCTTTTAGTTAGCTGTATTAGGGTTGTGTGTGATTATGCGACATTGATTTTCATTTTATTTTTCGTTATTACAAAATGAACCGTCTCAGATCCTTATTATCGCATGGTACTTTAATTATATGATATATCCTGGATGCTACTCAGCTTTTGAACTCCGGACCGCTGTATGTCTTTATACTACTTTAATTTTTAATCGCTTTGAATAGAGGCCGGCCGGACTGGTTGTAGGCCCATGTTTGTAACTCCGTACTGTAACAATAAAGGTTCTTTATAAAAAAAAAAATAAAATAAAAAAAAAGACAGTGTCTGACTGTCTCTGTCACTCAACCCACACTCTTCTGGGTGGTCTCCACACTCACAAACCAGGACTTCTAGCATGGGTAAACCCCTCTCCCTGCACCTCTCATCTAGATTCAGTAGAGTGTCCATCCCACCACCAGGAATATGATACCCTGGGTCATTTCCCCAATCCAGCTCAGGGACACTGCACACCAGTGGAGCTACCTCATAACCCTGAACCCCTTCGTGTATGTCAACCCCCTCCTTCAAGTCAGGCACCACATCTCTGGGTGGGTGTACTTCTCCCTCAGCACTAGACACTAAATTTGTGCTGCCACCATCTGAGCTGGACTCCACCTCAAAACCAGCCAAGCTCACTTCATGAGCTGCACGCATTTCCGTTTCAGCTAAGGCACTTATGGCCTCAAGCCGCGTGAGCTCCACATCAAGCTCCCTCATTCTTTATGTCATAATATGTGGTAGAGTAGATGGCCAACCAATCATTATTGCATCGATCTATGCACCCAACACTGAACAGGCAGCATTCCTAGATATCCTGTCAAACAAGTTTGCTGCTTGGCATGGAATTCCCCTAATCCTGGGTGGGGATTAAAATAGTATGTTAGATGTAACCCTGGATCACTCCTTTCCCACTCTGCCTGGCGTGCCTACAACGGCCGCTGTGAAGGCATTAAATGGATGGGTCTTGCAGTGGCACCTGGGAGACACATGGCGACACAGGAACCCGCATGACAAGATATATTCATTCTACTCTGGGCACACGGATTGCATGTCGGACTTGTTCGAATATTAGTGTCTGAGGAACTTCTACCAGTCATTGCAGAACCCTAATGTTTGGGGAGAACTCATTCAGAACACAACCCACATACACTGTGTTAGAAATGGGATTTCTGGCTAGCTGAGGCTGGCGCCAAAGCCGGGCAGAAACCACCACTCTAGTCAGGATAAGAGAGTTACACTCCTAAAATAACCCCTGCTCACGCCCTGGTAGTTTGGCGCGAGCAGCTGGGCTTGTCCTAGAGGCAGTGTGTAAAGCGTTTGCACATAACCAACAGTAATACAGTGTATGCACTGCAAAAGGACACCACACCAGTTTAGAAAAATAGCCAATATTTTTATATACGTTAACACAAGACCGAATACGGCAAAAATCCACAATACTATATTTAAAATCTGCAGTTATCAAAAATAAGGTTCAAACAAAGTTCCTCGATGTCGATATCTCCGTCCGGGGCTATCACAGCGTCGTGAACAACAAATCCAACAATTCTGTCTGGTCGCGGGGTCGGGAAGACCTGAAAACAGTACCTGTGAGAAATGCAGGGCGTTGAGGCCCTTGAAGTCACTCGCGTTGCAGGTCGAGCTCCTCTCTGATGGAGTCAGGAGCGCTGGCGTAGGCAGACGTCGGGTGCAAAGTGCAAAGTGCAGCGGTGTGGTGTGCGGTGTCCCCAGATCGCGGTGTGAGCAGCGGCTCGGTGGTGGCGTCAGATGGCGCCATTCGTGAGACCAGGGTCGCGGTGCGAGATGAAGGCGATGTTCGTCATGGTGCTGGTAGGTCACTGTGCAAGCAGCAGCGGCATCTGATGAGCGGGAGTCAATGGTGCCGGCATCAGTGGGCCAAGGCTGCGGTGCAGGATGAGGGCAGTGCTCTGTGTGACTTATGAGCGGTGCCCTCGAACCATCGTGCAAGCAGTGGCGTTGATTTCGGCGTGGAGTGGCGGCATCCCGGAGGGCAAGGCGTGCTCGTGAAACAAGGTGGTGCGGAGAGTGCGGAGCCCACAGGTCGTGGTGCGAGCAGCGGCTAGGTGGCGGCGTCAACAGGTGTCGTCGGTGAGACTAAGGTCGCAGTGAGGCATTGTGGTGGTGCTCTCTGCATACCAAAGCTTCGGCGTGAAGTGAGGAGGTGCGGAGTGCGGTGCCCACAGGTCGCGGTACAAGCAGCGGCTCGGTGGCGGCATTAACAGGCATCATCGATGAAACCAAGGTTGCGTTGCGGCGTTGCAGCGGTGCCCTCTTTGGTGCCTTCAGGTCACGGAGTCGGCAGCGTCGTCGTAGACATCGTTGATTGGGTTTTCCGCTGTTACAGCACCAAACACACAGTCCCCAGTGCTGCAGGCAAAAGAGCTTGAAGTCTTTGCTGCTCCTGAGACTTCGTGAACAGTGGGCAAGCTCTACTTCAAGCCCTTGGAGAGACTCCTAAAATAGGTTGCAGAAAGTCCAGTCCAGGCCTTTCACGGCCCAAGACAGAAGCAGCCACTGCAGGTCAGCCCAGCAAAGCACACAGCAAAGTGTTAGTTCCTCCTCACAGCTGCTCCAGCTCTTCTTCTAGGCAGTCTTCTTGATCCAGATGAGTTCTAAAGTTCAGGGGTCTGGGCCCCAGTATTTGTACACAAAAATCCTTTGATCTGGCAGGCAGAGGGTGTCTGTGCCTGGCCAGAACCAGTTCAGCCTTCTCTGGTGTGATTTCCTGGCAGGAGGTGGAGATGGCATTGTCAGGGGCAGACCAGGCCCTTTGAGGTGCAAGGAAATCTTCTCCTTCCCCCATCGCAGCCCAGGTCTATTTAGCCCTTTCCTGACCTACCTAGACTATCTGGAGCCCCTCTGGCTCCCCAGCCTTTTGTCATCCAAAACCCAGACAGGCAATCCACAATCCAGCAGAGGCACACAGGATGACTGAGCAAGAAAATAACTAATTTCTATAAGTGATATTTTCAAACCCAGAATGTAAAAATCACCTTCACTAAAAGATGCATCTTTAGTTTCTGAGTTCAGGCAAACTATTCTTCATTTTCCTACCTAATTCCCTGGGCCAGTTACGTTTATAAGATTTTATAAACAAACTTCCCATCCTCCTATGGGGAACCGAAAGCCTTGCAATAGTGAAAAACAAAATTGGCTGTAATTCACTATCGGGACATGCCACCCACACCCGGGCAGATCCCCCCTTTCACATACACTTCACCCTGCCCACAGGGGTACCTTGGGCCTATCGTAGGGGTGCCTGACATGTAAGAAAAGGGAAGGTTAGGGACTGGCCAGTGTTTGCACTGGCCAAGTCGACATAGCAGTTACAAACTGCGTGCAGACTACGCAATGGCAGGTCTGAAGTACCTTTTCAGGGCTACTCACGTGAGTGGCACAATCAGTGCTGCAGGCCCACGAATAGCATTTGATTCACAGGCCCTGGCACACTCAGTGCATTTTACTAGAGACTAACAAGTAAATAAACTACCCAATCGTGGAAACGCCAATCCATAACACAATTGACACAGAGAGTCGCTGCACTTTATCACTGATCAGCAGTGCGAAATGTGCGCAGAAACATTACTGCAGCAAAAACAGAGTAAAAACCGGTAGGTCAGAAAGCAAAAACTCAGGGAAAACAGGCCAAAAGATGCCAAGTCTAACACATGTCCCCTCCAGCTGAAAGTATAGAGAACTACCCACTCGCCTGGGAGTTCTCTCCACTAAGGCGGAAGAACCGAAGAACCTGGTCAGGCCATCTGCGTTTGCGGGCTCTGTGCCAGGGCGGTGTTCCACCATAAAGTCCATTCCCTGTAGGGAGATGGACCACCTCAGAAGTTTTGGATTCTCTCCCCTCATCTGCATTAACCATCTGAGGGGCCTGTGGTCAGTCTGAACCCAGAAGTGAGTCCCAAACAGGTAGGGCCTCAGCTTCTTCAGTACCCAGACCACAGCGAAAGCTTCCCTTTCTATAGCACTCCACCTCTGTTCCCTGGGGAGTAGTCTCCAGCTAAGGAAGACTACAGGCTGGTCTAGACCCTCTTCGTTTAGTTGTGAGAGCACTGCTCCCACTCCATGCTCTGACGCATCGGTCTGCACGACAAATTCCTTTGAGAAGTCGGAGGCCTTGAGCATGGGGGCCATGCACATGGCGGCCTTCAGGGCATCGAATGCCTTCTGGCAGAATCAGTCCAGATCACCTTTTTTGCCTGCTTCTTGGAAGTCATCTCAGTTAAGGGGGCAACAATGGTGCTGTATCCCTTAACAAACCTCCTGTAGTACCCGGTGAGTCCTAAGAAGGCCCCTAACTCTGTCTGGATCTTGGGGTACTCCCAGGCCAGGATGGTGTCAATTTTGGGTTGCAGGGGCGCCACCTGGCCACTCCCTACCTGGTGTTCCAAGTACACCACCGAACCCTGCTCGATCTGGCACTTACTGGCCTTAATCGTGAGGCCTGCCCTCTGCAGCACCTTCAACACTTCCCCAAGGTGCTGCAGGTGTTCGTCCCAAATGGACCTGAACACCGCAATGTCGTCCAGGTATGCAGCGCTGAATTCATCCAGCCCAACACCTGGTTGACCAACCTCTGAAAGGTGGCAGGGGCATTCTTCAACACGAAGGAAATCACACGGAACTGGTAATGTCCTTCCAGGGTTGAGAATGCGGATCTTTCCTTGGCCTCCTTGGTTAGAGCAATCTGCCAGTACCCCGACGTTAAATCAAACGTACTAAGGTATTTGGCAGCTCCCAACCGATCGATGAGGTCATCAGCTTGGGGGATGGGGTGTGCGTTCATCTGAGTGATGGCATTGAGCCCCCGGTAGTCCACACAGAACCGCAGTTCTGGTGTGGCACCGGGTGCTGTAGCCTTCGGGACCAAGACCACGGGGCTGACCCATGGACTGCTGGACGGCTCAACCACCCCTAACGCCAACATTTTCAAAACCTCCTCTTTGATGCTGGCTTTGACCCGGTCAGCCAACCTGTAAATCTTGTGTTTCACAGGGGGGCTGTTACTGGTGTCCACATCGTGGGTACACCAGTGAGTAACACCTGGGGTCAAGGAGAACAGCGGGGCAAACTGCCCCAGCAACTGGCGACACTAGCTTTATTGCTCAGCGGTCAGGGTCGTGGAGAGGATCACTCCATCCACCGACCCATCCCCCTCTTGGGCAGACAGGAGGTCCGGGAGAGGCGCACTCTCCGCTTCCTCCCCGTCATCCGTCGCCAAGAGCATGCTCACTTCGGACCTCTCAAAGTGGGGCTTGAGGCGGTTCACGTGGAGGACCCGTAAAGGGTTCCGGGGAGCCTGCAAATCCATCAGGTAGGTGACTTCACTTTTGCGCTCCACCACCTCAAAGGGCCCAGTCCACTTGTCCTGCAAGGCACAAGGTTCCACTGGGACCATAACCCACACATTTTGCCCAGGTTGAAACTCGACCAGAGTGGTATTCTGGTTATTCCACTTCTTCATTTTTTCCTGGCTGGCCGCGAGGTCTGCCTGAACGAGTTTCCCGAAGCGGGCAGTTTGGTTTCGGAAGGCCAGCATGTAGCTAAACACATCCTGAGGGGGTTCCTGGGAGCAGCCTCCCAGCCTTCCTTCACCAAGCTTAGAGGTCCTCGCAAGAGGTGACCTTACAGAAGCTCAAAGGGACTGAACCCTCCCTGTACACAAAGAGAAGGTACGGTAAGAGGACGTCCCACTTACGCCTCATGGGTCCGGTGAGACCTTTGATCATACCCTTCAAGGTCTGGTTGAACCTTTCTACCAGACCGTTACCTTGGGGGTGGTAAGGGGTGGTGAACTTGTAAGTAACACCACACTCCTTCCACAGGGAGGTCATATACTTCGAGATGAAGTTGGTCCCCCTGTCAGAACCACCTCTCTGGGGAACCCCACAAGGAAAAAGATCCCCATTAACGCCCGGGCCCACTACTGGCGCTGGAGCTGTCCTGAGAGGGATTGCCTCCAGGTACCGGGTGGCATGGTCCACCAAGGCCAGGATGTACCTGTTAGCCATGGCTGTTTTGGGATCCAGTGGCCCCACAATGTCCATCTCTACACTTTCAAAGGGTGTCCCAACAAAGGGGAATGATTGGAGAGGAGTTATGACCTTCCTCTCACTCTCTCCACTTGCCTGGCAAGTTTGGCAAGAACGACAATGCACATTCGACTGCCTTCGCATTTGAGGCCAGAGGAAGTGGGTGACAAGCCTGTCAAAGGTCTTGTCCTGCCCCAAATGTCTTGCCAAAGGCACGTCGTGAGCCAGACCCAGTAGTAAGGTCTGGAACCGCTGGGGTACCACCAGCACACTGGCTGACCCAGGTTCCGCGACCTTAGGCTCGCTGTGTAGGAGATCGTTCTCCCAGTAGAACCAATGTGACCCGCACTGATAGCCAGTCACCTGGGCTGTGGCCTGCTGCCGCAGACCCTTCAAGGAAGGGCACTCTTTCTGCTCCTGGCATAACTCCTCTCTGGTGGGATCCCCTTCTTGCTGTCAATAGGTCAGCTCTGAGATGTCCCCCAGTTCGGCTACCTGTTCCCCTGTAGGCACCGGGGTGTCTCCCTCAAGGTCTGCCTAATCCCGTGCCGTGGGAACTTTGGGGGCTGGTTTCCCGCGCGCCCGGCCCTTTCTCTTGGCAGGGACCTTGGACACTGTTTCAGGCTCCGGGTCCCTCTGATCACCCTCTCTGACTGCCATGGACCGAGTGGACACGCATGCCCACTCTGGCAACCCAAGCATCTCCAAATGGGACCTGAGCTCATCATCCTTCCACAAGGACTGCCCCAGGTTGTTACTGAGCAGACAATCGACAGGCATGGAGGGGCTCACAACTACCCTCAAAGGACCTGAGACCCCCCACTCGAAGGGAACCCGCACCACCAGACACTGGCGCTCTGAATTGTCGACTGCAATTACTTGGTGGAATGCCCCGGGGATTACCTGCCTCTCAGAGACCAGGTGATACCGAACTGAGGTCACACTGGCTCCAGTATCCCTGAGAGGCTCTATCCCTTCACACATTGATGGTCACCCAGGTGCTGTATTTCTTTGTGTTAGGGGGCACCTGGGCCCTGGGACAATCTCACTGTCCACTAGTTAGACAAGGGTCATTTCTGCGGGGTCCCCACCCTCCTGTGGGTACTCCTCCTCCGCCTCAAGCGCTACACTAGCCACCACCTTGGACTGCCCACCGGTGGATGGCTGTGCCCCTTTGGAGCACGAGGGGTCCCACTTCATGTGCCCCACCTGGTCACTGCAAAACATTTGCGGGCCGGTCTCAGCAGGCTTGCCTGTCGAGACACCTTGCTTCTTATTTCCGGGAGGATGGGAACCTTTACACTGGGTGGTATTTTTGGGGCCCTTTAGAGAACTCCTGTGTTTTGCCCTTGTCCCTACCACCTTTCTGCTGGGGACCCTGCCCACCTTTGGCTGAGTCTACCCCAAACACTTTCTTGTGGACCTTGGTACTCACCCTACGGTCCGCCACCATAGCAAGCTTCCTGGGGTCAGTCAACTTACTATCAACTAGGTGCTGGCGCAGATCTGCAAAACATAGACTGGACAGGTGCTCCCATGCAATCAAATTGTATAGCCCCTGAAAATCTGTCACATTACTGCCCTTTGCCCAGTCATCCCCTTACACAAAACTATTAAAGTAACCCTCGCTTCTTCGGGGAAGAGGGGCCATAATCCAGCCCCCCAATTCTCTTCAGGGACCCCATTCATATGGATTGTGGCCTCGTACCCCTGGAACCACCTCTGTATGTCGTCCCACTTCTTGAACTCCTTGCCTACATTCTTGGGGATGTGCACGATTCTGTCTGCCTGCCTTGATGAGTTGCTGCTACCATCTGAGCTGGTTCTTTTCTCTCGATCCAGCTCCATCATTCTGATTTCGTAATCTAATACCATTCTCTTCTCTTCCATGGCTGATGTAAATTTTTTCTTGTTCTGTGGCTACTTTCCTTGCTTCCCGTCTGTCCTCCAGTTGCTCTGGGGGCAGGCCACTGCTGTATGGCCGGGAGGTTTCCCCATCCCAACAGCACATCCACCCTAGGACTAGGCTCTTCCGCCTCTCCACTAAGGTCACCAGATTGCCCACTGGCATTTCTGGCTGCTACCCAAGCCCTCAGCGCCTTTTGTAGCTCGTCCTTCCTACTGAGGCCTCTGACTTGGACTTTTAGGTTTTTGCAAACGGATTTCAATTGTCTGACAGTGTAGAGCTCCAACCTATCCTCCTCAAAGGCAATTTCCATGGATGCAACAGATGATGCTATTGATTCCGGCATGACGAAGTAGAAAGTTCACCTGACAAGATCACAAAAATCGGCCAAATTCAGGCATGATGAAGGTGCAAGTTCAAGCTGGCAAAGTCAAGAATAGACCAAAAACAAAAGTATGTGTTACGTAATGGTCTGCGATATGATAGTAGTGCACACCAATCACTGTAAGTCATGTGCAAACGCAAGTCCTATCCTCACCGCTGACAAGCAATGTTAGAAATTGTATTTCTGGCTAGCTGAGGCTGGCGCCAAAGCCGGGCAGAAAACACCACCCTAGTCAGGATAATGTAGTTACACTCCTAACATAACCCCTGCTCAACCCTTTGGTAGCTTGCCACGAACAGCTAGGCTAATCCTAGAGGCAGTGTGTAAAGCGTTTGCACATAACTAACAGTAATACAGTGTACGCACTACAAAAGGACACCACACCAGTTTAGAAGTTTAGAAAAATTGCCAATATTTTTATATACGTTAAGACAAGACCGAATACGATAAAAATCTACAATACTAGATTTAAAATCTGCAGTTATCAAAAATAAGGTTCAAACAAAGTTCCTCAATGTCAATAGCTTCGTCCGAGGCTATCACGGTGTCGTGAACAACAAATCCAGCCGTTCTGGCTGGTTGCGGGGTCGCGGGCCGGCTACGGTGTCGGGAAGACCCGAAAACAGTGCCTGTTAGAAATGTAGGGCGTTGAAGCCCTTGAAGTCACTTGTGTTGCAGGTCGAGCTCCTCTCTGATGGAGTTAAGAGCGCTGGCGTCGGCAGGCATCGGGTGCTGCAGTACGAAGTGCAGCAGTGCGGCGTGCGGTGCTCCCAGGTCGCGGTGCGAGCAGCGGCTCGGTAGCGGCATCAGATGGCGTTGTCAGTGAGACCAGGGTCGCGGTGCGAGATGAAGGTAGTGTTCTTCATAGTGCTGGCAGGTCATGCTGCAAGCAGCGTCGTCGTCGTTGTTGAAGCTCTGTTGTCAGCTGACGAGCGGGAGTTGATGGTGCTGGCATCCGTGAGCCAAGGCTGCGGTGCGGGATGAGGGCGGCGCTTCGTGTGACTTAAGAGGGGTGCCCTCGAACCACGGATTTCAGCGTGGAGCGGCAGCGTCAGGGAGGCCAAGGCATCCTCGTGAAGCAAGGCTGTGCAGAGTGCGGTGCCCACAGGTCGCAGTGCGAGCAGCGGCTCAGTAGCAGCGTCAACAGGTATCGTCGGTGAGACCAAGGTCGCGGTGCGGCATTGTGGCTGTGCTCTCTGCGGTGCCAAAGCTTTGCATGAAGTGAGGCGGTGCAGAGTGCAGTGCCTACAGGTCGCGGTGCAAGCAGCGGCTCAGTGGCGGCGTCAACAGGCATAGTCGGTGAGACCAAAGTTGCGGTGCGGCATTGCGGTGGTACTCTCTGCAGTGCCTTCAGGTCACGGAGTCGGCAGCAGCATCGTCGTCGACGTCGTTGATTGGGTTACAGCACCAAACACACAGTCCCCAGTGCTGCGGGCAGGTGAGCTTGAAGTCTTTGCTGTTCCTGAGACTTCGTGAACAAGGGGCAAGCTCTACTTCAAGCCCTTAGAGAGACTCACAAAATAGGTTGCAGAAAGTCCAGTCCAGGCCTTTCACTGCCCACGACAGAAGCAGCCACTGCAGGTCAGCCCACCAAAGCACACAGCAAAGTGGTATTCCCTCCTCACAGCTTTTCCAGCTCTTCTTCTTGGCAGTCTTCTTGATCCAGATGAGTTCTAAAGTTGAGGGGTGTGGGCCCCAGTATTTGTACACAATAATCCTTTGATTTGGCAGGCAGAGGGTGTCTGTGCCCGGCCAGAATCAGTTTGGCCTTCTCTGGTGAAATCCTGGCAGGAGATAGAGACGGCATTGTGAGAGGCAGACCAGGCCCTTTGAGGTACAAGGAAATCTCCTCCCCTTCCCCCATCGCAGCCCAGGTCTATTCAGCCCTTTCCTGACCTACCTAGACTATCTGGAGCCCCTCTGGCTCCCCAGCCTTCTGTCATCCAAAACCCAGACAGGCAATCCCTATTCCAGCAGAGGCAGGATGACTGAGCAAGAAAATACCTACTTTCTAAAAGTGGTATTTTCAAACCCAAAATGTAAACATCACCTTCACTTAAAGCTGCATCTTTAGATTCTGAGTTCAGGCATACTATACTTCATTTTCCTACCTAATTCCTTGGGCCAGTTACGTTTATAACGAACCTCTCACTCTCTCCTATGGGGAACCGGTAGCCTTGCAATATTGAAAAACGAAATTGGCTGTAATTCACTATCGGGGCATCTTCCCCCTTTCACATACACTTCACCCTGCCCACAGGGGTACCTTGGGCCTAAGTCGACATGGCAGTTACAAGCTGCGTGCAGACGCTGCAATGGTAGGTCTGCGCTACCTTTTCAGGGCTACTCACATGGTTGGCACAATCAGTGCTGCAGGCCCATGAGTAGCATTTGATTCACAGGCCCTGGCACACTCAATGCACTTTACTAGGGACTAACAAGTAAATCAAATACCCAATCGTGGAAACACCTATCCATAACACAATTGACACAGAGAGCGCCTGCACTTTACCACTGACCAGCAGTGCAAAAAGTGCGCAGAAACGTTACGCCAGCAAAAACAGTCAAAACTGGAAGGTCAGAAAGCAAAAACTCAGGGGAAACACGCCAAAAGATGCCAAGTCTAACACACTGCAACTGGATTGGAACATAGGCACATCACTAATCCCAAGATGGAGGTTACAACCCAACACATTTTTGGACGGTGCTTATCTGGATTCAGTGGGGGAGGCGGTAGAGCAATATTTTGAGTTAAATACAGACTCAGCCTCATCACCATTGGTAGAATGGGACGCTTTCAAAACAGTTATTAGAGGGCACTGTAGTGGCACGCAGGCAGGTATGCTTAAGCAATTGGATAATAAACTTACACGAGCACAATGCAATCGCAGGATTGACCAAGCGTTTTCGCTGCCTGAACTATGCAGGGCATTCAGCACGCACGCACCACTCAGGAGAAAAAGCAGGTAGACTCCTCGCATGGTTGATCCGGACAGAAGATGCAGCTTCACTGGTCACCTCAAGCCGCTCCTCACAAGGTATCACACTGTATTCACAAAGACACATACATAGGGAATTTGTAGGGAATTTGTGACCTATTACACAACACTTTATAGGTCTGCGTCCTTAGCTACACTTGCATACATTCAAGAGTACTTAGTAGACATTCAATTACCACAGATTACACCTGTACAAAAGCTGGAACTAGACAGCCCTATTCTTCTAGACAAAATAAGAGCAAGAATAGGAGCGCTAGCCACTGGTAAAACACCTAGTCCGGATGGCTTGCCGGCGTAATTTTATAAGGTATATGCAGAGACACTACCGCCTCAGCTTAAGAAAGCATATGATGCCTCGTTAACCGGTTCTATGCTCTCAGCCACACAAAATGAAGCACTGCTGATTTCTCTACACAAGCCGAGCAGAGACCCAGCGATGCTTGGATCCTACAGGCCACTAGTGCTACTGAACATGGATTATAAGATCCTAGCATCCATAATAGTCGCAAGGTTGGCACCACTAGTGCAATCTTTGGTACATACGGATCAAAATGGGTTTGTCCCCAATAGAAGCACGTCACTCAACATCCGCAAGCTCTTCATGGTACAGAAATATGCTACAGATGCCTGGCCTCGCTCAAGCTGCCTGGTGTTAGATTTAGAAAAAGTCTTTGATTCCCTAGAATGGTCGTATTTATTTGTGGTAATACGAGGATATGGGCTTGGGGACATATTCCTAAATATGATCAGACTACTTTACATGCAACCCACCATACGAGTCCTGACAGGACAGCTAATATCGGAAAATATAAAGATCCATAGAGGTACCAGGCAGGGTTGCCCTCTGTCACCGCTCCTCTTCTTGCTTGCAATGGAGCCACTGGCAACACGGCTCCGCAGGGAGGGTGAAAACTGGGGTATCCGGCTGGTATGCTGTCTCTCTCTATGTGGATGATTTATTAATATATCTGAAAGACCTACATAATGTACCTCCCTCTTTAGCAGATACCCTTGAGAGTTTTGAGAAGGTGTCGGACTTAAGGTAAATTGGTCAAAATCATGTCTGTATCCTTTCCGGGAAGAGAGCGCGGACCCGAACCTTCACATTAATAGTTCGATTCTCCATTGGCAACCGAATACTTTTCGGTACTTGGGCATACTTTTATACCGGAATCCCACTGACATATTGGAAGGGAACCTGACCAGGGCTGTAGCTGCCATACGAGTGCAGATCAAGTTCTGAAAGGCGTTTCCGCTGAACGTGATGGGTAGAGTAGCTTTGAGCAAGATGGTAGTATTACCGAAGCTATTATATTATTTCTCCAACCTTCAGGTTTATGTCCCAGCCAGGATATTTTGTGCGTTGGAGCAGATGATCAAAGGACTTTTTTGGAATACAGGCCGCCATAGGATAGCATTATGGAAACTCCATGACCCTACCGACAAGGGAGGTCTAGCAGTACCTAATTTAGAATTATATTACCTGGCAGCGCAATTGCAGTGGGTGACAAAATGGTTCACTGGGCACGGCTTGAACGACACTGCCTCAATGCAGCCGTCATGGTCCCAGTTCCAGATTTGCTATCTGTTCCACCCGATTGCCCGCCCCACCAACCCCTCGCATGCTTGTCTTGAATTGGCCCATCGCTGCTATAGGAGAAGCTTATATCTTACTAGAAATAAAGTGCCTTATGCCCCGTTGCTACCACTCCTGGGGAATTCCAGAAGGAAGGCGGGCACCTTTGCCGGGACGCTAACACTTTGGCATACAGCCAAATTACATACTTTGGGAGACCTGTATGCTGACGGGGACTTGGTACCATTTGAGACCTTAGCGGAGGAAAACGACCTACCAGCAGGGCAATTCCTGTTACACAACTCCATTAAGAGATCGCTTACAGCGGCCTGAGGAGATATAACTGTAGAGCCAAAAATGCATCTCTTGATACAATATCTGCACATGATGGGCAATGGGTCGCACAGAGTACACTGGCTGGTGGAGGCACGACTTATGCACAAGTTAAAACCTCTGACAGCTTTACATTTGAAATGGGAAGAGGATAGGGGACGCACATGGAAAGACCGCGAATGGGAAACAATATTAGCTAACCCCACACATATACCGAGGAATTCTAAATTCCGCCTTATACAAACGTACATCATCCATAGAGCATATCTCTCACCAGACAAATTGAACAAATAATTCAAAATGACTACCTTGGCATGCCCCTGGTGTCTGCAGATAAATGCGGACTTTCTTCATATGCTGTGGTCATGCGCCACCCTAAACGCATATTGACAGGCAATTACAGAGGCACTCGCGAAGTATACCGACAGACCACCTCTGCAGACATGGGAGGAATGCATACTAGGCTTTTACCCCAGACCAAAGAAACAAAGTCACAGCAAGGTTCACTCATCTTGGCCTCATAGTGGCCAAAAGGCTGATTACAAAAAGATGGAAACGCGCAGAACCCCCCGTACTAAGTAGCTGGAAAAACTCACTTGCAGTGTGGGCTCAGGCAGAGAGTATGTCCTCAGCAGAGACGTCCTAACAAAGGGAGTGTTTGTGATGAACAGTACCCTCATTAAAGGGTAAGTGTTGCATTAGAGAAACAGTGGGTTTTTAAAGTATACATGGATAGAAACTGATTTGGCACATATATGGTTTGTTTAAATTTTCATCATAGGAATAAATAATATCATCAAACTGTAAAAGTGAAGGGATAAAGGCTTAATAAGAAGACAGCAACTTTTTTAAGCGGGCAGCAAGATAAAGACCCTCTATGTGAGTATGTGCAATAGCAATGAAAACTCATTATACCACAAGTAGGAATGGATAAACAACACTGATATCCCTTAACAGAAACAAATACACCTGTCTACAGTGAGATGCAAGCTTGAAGTACTACCACAGGATAAACCACCTGAATCCCTAGCAATCTAATTGAAGAGGGTAAGCAACTGATCTTTATTCTTAGATTAGTATGGGATCAGGTAATGCTATAAGTATCAGGACAATGGAACAGGATGTAGGGATTGCCCTGGTTTTTAATAATATCAGAAAAAGGGACGGGAGACCCTACATAAGATGATTGAGATAATTGTGTATCTTTGTTTGGTTGTAACTTGAATGAGAAGAGTTAAACCATAATGACAGCCTTAATAATAACAATAGAAAGGTTTGTTTAGGAGGTTTGAGTAAGCCTTATGAATACCGGGTGGTTTTAAATTTGAATACATCCCGGTCTAGAAACTGTAAACACACACTGAACCTAGGAGAGTAATATAAGCACGCGTGATAGATATGAGTTTAACTGTAAGTATTTCTTTTTAGATTTGTTTTATGAAGATACGATGTTTTTAATGTTCAGTCCTGAGGAAGGTGTTTTTCAAAAGGAAAAGACACACCGAAACACGTCGACACAAGGATCAAGTTTTTTATATTTTTTGGTTTTGTATTGATTCAGATGAATTGTAATGTAATGATTTTCTATATGTAATGCACTAGTCTATGAAGGGGATAGTATTGAATGTAATTTGGAGGAAAAAAAAATTGTCTCACCAAAATGAGATATTTCCATGTTGTATCTTTTATCGTTGTAGTATTATGTACATGTTTATGTTTTTAATTGCATCAAATTGAGTGTTTTTGAATCATATCAATATCTAATTCTGTGATTTTTTATAAAATAATAAATGAAGGATATGATTCCACGTGTTGCTACATATGTTTATAACTAGATTTCCCATGGTTCACTGTATATTGCTGTGATTAATCACATTATAATTGAATAACACAGAAAGGAAACAATTTTTTGTTATCACAGAGGGTATGTCACTACATAGGGAAGAAACAGCAGGTCTGCGTAAGTACCCCATTGTACAACACTGGGATACAATACTGGTGAAATTAAAATGCATGGACGGGGAAGATGGGAACAACCCCCCACAAGAGGCAAATGAACGTGACTTAGACACTGATGGACAAACATCTCATACTTTGGCCTCACAATGAATCTAAAAATGTCATGCCCATGAAAGATCAGACAGGGAATACAGAATACATGTAACATTAGGGACTCAGTTATTCACAACACAAGATATTGTAAAAATGTGGAGATTGGCATATTACTGAATAGAAGGAATGATTGAACACCTTTACAGAACATTACGACCCAGCCGCAACGGATTGGCAATAGTGGTTTTTTATCTCTGTTAATTGTTTGGTTAAAAACAGAATAAACTGCACCATATTTGCATTGAAAAGTATCATTGTATAGAGAAGTATGATATAGGAATGTACAATATATATATTGAACGGGCGCATAGACAAACGACCCTCTTGGGGATAGGATAGTGCACACCATAGACAGCTCAATGTGTAGTATGATTATAGTTCATATGCAATAAACAAACCAAAACAAGTGTGTAAATTAAATGCAGAAACATAATTGTCTATGATCAAGATGGGCACTATGTACAGAAATCGTTATGTATAATCAAAGTGCAAACAGAATGTCTATTATTTCTGCTATATTTGCTTAGCCCTTATCCCTCATATGCTATGTTTCCTTTCTTTTCCTTTTGTTACCTGTATCTGAAAAATGTAAATAAAGATTTTTTTTTTTTAAATCAAGCTCCCTCGTTCTTAATTTATGTGCAAAGGTCAATTTCATTCCTTCCAAGGCACACATTTTCTTGCTCTCCTCTGCCATCTTTTCTCTCTCTATGGCAGCTTTTTGGTTCTCCATTTCCAATATTTTCATCTCGAGCCTCATGACTTCTAACTCATGATCTCTAACCCTTTGGTTTTCCTCCAACTCCTCTGGGGAAAAACCTCTAGCGGAATGGTTGCTGCCAGCCCTAGAGGCTACTCTTGACACATGTAGATCCTGTGAACCGAAACCATCCCCTTGTGCCTTCTCATCCTCCTCTGCATCATTTGTCTCCCCAGCCTCTTTGGCCTCCCACCAGCCCTTAAGGCCTTCTGAAGCTCCTCTTTCTTGGAGCTGCTCTTCATGGGACATCCAATGCTCCTGCACAACTACTTGAGCTGACCTACTTTGTAACCATTTAACATTTCAATATCAAACTCCAGTTCTGCAACATCACTGGCTGGTTTACCCTTCTGAGAAATGATGCGTGGATACTTTAACGGTCACTCAAAAATAGAACCAAAAAATAAAACACAGCATATGGTTGCTTAGTGGTCTGCGCTAAACTAGTAATGTATACCAATCACTGTGGGTCAAGTACAAATACAGGTTCAAATCCTCACCGCTGACCACCAAAGTTAGAAATGGGGGTCTCTAGTTAGCAGAGGTAGGTAGCTTTGTCCAAATAGGGACCCTTGCTTCTAGTCAGGGTAAGGGGGATACACACTTTAGATAACCCCTGCACACGCCCTTGGTGGCTTGGCACGAGCAGACAGGCTTATCCCAAAGGCAACGTGTAAAGTATTTGTACCAACACTCACAGTAACACAGTGTAAACACCACAAAAGGACATCAAATCTTTAGAAAAATAATGTATCTTTATCTAAACTAAACAAGACCAAAAACGACATAAATCCAAGCATACACAGTTAAAAATATGACTTTAAAAAGGTTTCAAGAACTTGTACCATAGAAAACTATGGATGTTTGACTTTTCACCAAAGTGCCTGTAGATCTGTCAAAGTTCCAAAGCCAAACAGCCACTGAGTCAAACAACAAAGAGATACGACACTCCTGACAACTTGGGGAGGCGATGCAACAGTTCTGCGACACGCAGAGGGCAAGTTGCGTCGAATCCAGTCTGTATGGGGAGTAATGCATCGATTCTTTGTGACGGTTCCAGTTTGCAGGTGATGCATCGGGAAAGCGTGCCACACAGGTACGATGCGTGTAAATCCGGGATGCATCAGCGATTGATGCGACGGCGTCAAGGGGCGCTGCGTTGGTCCAGTTCACCTGGTATCCCTCGATGCATTGATTCTTGCAGCGGCGACAGGCGCTATGACGGTTTTAGCAGCGGCACGGCGATGGGTGGAAATTATTTTCGTGTCGTGGGGATGTGTTGGAAAACAGCCGCAAGAACAGCAATGCGTCAATCTTAGCAATTCTTCACGTTTCATCTTTCCTCCAGCTCCCAAACAGCAGTAACAACCTCCAGAGGCCCAAAGCTTGCACAGACACCTCTTGGGAGGCTAGAACACATAGAGGCAGAGGTCAGGAAATCTGGGGGTGAAGTCTTTGTGTCCCTGAGACTTCAGAACAGTAGGTCAGCTCACTTCAGGCCCTTGGAGATCTCCTTCAATCAGGGGACACAGCACACAGCAAAGTCCTTCTCCTTTCCCTGGCAGAAACATTAACTGCAGGCAAACCTCAGACACACGACAAGGGCAGTACTTCTCCTCAGTCTCTCCAGCTCTTCTCCTTCGCAAAGATTCCTCTTGAATTCAAGGAATGATCTAAAGTCTTGGCTTTTGGGTCAGATACGTACATCAAAAAATGTCTTTGTTCTCTTTGTGCAACATACTCTGAGTTCAGTTCAAACCAGTTCTGGGTGGCACTCTACAAGTGCACAACAATGACCATTGTCAGTGTGAGCCTTGGCTCCAGACACCCCACAGGGGAGCAGAGCCAGCATTGTGGAAGGCGGGCACAGTCCTATTCAGGTACAGGTGCTACTCCTCCCACCACTCCAAATGCAGATCAGGTATATTCAGCCTAGTGCTGACTCATCCAGACTCCTGGATCCACTGCACCTCCCCAGCCCCTATCACTCCAAAGCCAGACAATCAATCCACAAACAGGCAGAGGCGTACAGGATGGTTGAACAGAAAAATGGCCACTTTCTAAAAGTGGTAATTTGAAACACACAATTTAAAAAGCATCTTTACTAAAAGATGTATTATTAAATCCTGAGTTCAGGGATACCAAACTCAATTTTTCCATCTTATCCCTAAGGGAAGATATGCTTGTAAAATGTTACAAAACATTCTCCATTCTGTCCTATGGAGCAAGATAGCCTTTCAATAGTGAAAAAGAAATGGGCAGTATTTCACTTGCAGGCAATGTTACACACACCACTACATGTCCTACGTTTCACATACACTGCATCCTGCCCAGGGGGGTACCTTGGGCCTACAATAGGGGTGCTGTATATGTAGAAAAGGGACGCTTAGGGCCTGGCAAGTGGGTGCACTTGCCAAGTCGACATGGCAGTTACCAAACCACGCACAGGCACCGCAGTGGCAAGCCTGAGACATCTTTTAGGGCTACTTATGTGGATGGCACAATCAGTGCTGCAGGCCCACTATTAGCATTTGATTTACCAGTCCTGGCACACTCAGTGCACTTTACTAGAGAATTACTGGTAAATCAGATACGACAATCATGGATAGGTTTTCCTGTTTTCAATTTCTATTTTTGGTAAATGATGGTGGGTTTTTTTCAGTGTTTTCAAGTGATTTCAATACCTTAAAAAACAGTGGTTATCAGTGGTGACACATTTTTGCACCATTAAAAACTACAGAAACAGTGTTGTTTTTCTGGTCTTTATGGAACTTTTTGCTTTTATTATTGCTTTCTTTCTGCACTGATAGTGCATGGTATATAGACAGTGTACATACAGTGTAAATGAGGTCCAAATACATTTTACAAACCAAACTTATCGTAGTGCACCATACAATACTTCTTCAGTGAGTCTTTGGTCATGCACGCTCGTGTTTTCCTTCCCATGTAATCTTTTATCTGGGAAAAGGCCCTCTCAACATTGGCACTTTAGACAGGCAACGCCAAATTAGCCAGTACACAATTTTCTAATTCTGGCCACTGACACAGCTTTCCATGCCAATACTGGTGTACCTGAAGATTGGGATTCCCTTTGACAGGTTCTGCAACATATGCGTTGAACTGGGCGCATACACCCTCAGAGTTATTGAAGCGGTCGAAAATGAGGCAGCACTTTTGAAACTCTGGAGAAAATTTCCCTTTACAGAAGGGATCTATAACTTGTGCAGTGTACCACAGTGAGTTCATTGACTTCAAATGCCATGGTTGGTGAAGGGTTATTTCTCATACATTGTAAAATAAACGTTCCTGAATTGCTCCTCAACATTTCTTTGTTTACCAAGTGGCAAGCACTCTAGCATGGAATATGTTGCAGTGCCAAAGTCACTAAAAGTGTTGCTCAGCCTACTCTCAAGGAGATATTTCACATCTACACTAATTATGCTGAACACTTGGTAGACAAGGGTGTTTTCAGACTCTAGTTTTTTAATTCTGTCCACTACAGCAGTTCAATCAATAAAAACTTTATTCGGATACAATTTTGTGTCCATAAAAGTATACAAATAAAAAAAAAGCATTATTTAAGATCGTTAAAATATTTAGTACACACTATAGCACGGGTATTGCACATTTTATAGTAAAAAGAACCGTAACCAATCATTAACAGCAAAAATTCATACAAAAGAGACATAAACAGAGACATCAGGAAGCTTGTAGGGCCAATAGTTTCTATTACGAACCCAAAACACAGTCTATCATTTTACACAGTCATAGTTTGCGCGGTATTTAACACACACTTTTAAAAATCGGGCTATTGGGACGATGTTATACTCAATGTCCAAGCATTGTAGGGCAAGGAGGGCCGGACGGCAATGTCGCAAGCCCATGAATTTCACCAAAGGGATAATCCACTGCTTGCGAGGAAATACATAATAGGTACAAAAAAAGACTATGTGCAATAACGATTGCTCTGACTGCCCATCACATGGGCAAGGAGACACGGTGCTAGACCAGTCTTTTATCTATCTAGTTTTTTAATTATGTCCACTACAGCAGTTATGCTTTTTTCAAAAAATCTAAGAATGCAGTAGAGTGTACTTTTTTCAAATCACTATCAATATGTGATCAAAGATAGTCACATTTCTTGCCTTTGGAATCATTACTCAGCAAAAGTTCTGTAAACAGTTGCCATATGGATAATATAGCATTCATGGCCTCTAGAACTGAGAACCACCAGCTAACTGACATAGTTGGGATGACCCTTTATTTGATGCCACACAAAGCTCAAAATGAGAAATATTTGTGTGCATAACAAAACAGTGCACCAGGATGAACTAAAAAGTCAATAGCATTCTTCATTAACTCTGAAGATTGTAAAGATGCTTTAAGTATTTCATCTAACAAGTGGTAAGGATCTCTTACAGGGAAGCACTTCAGCTCAGGTATTGGTTGTGACAGGTCATCACACAACTTTTTCATATACGTAGCTGAATCACTGCAAATGCAAACAAAATCACTCCAATCTTTGTTGAACTTGGTAAGAACGTTTTGCAGCAGCATTCCAAGTGACACTGCGTTCCCTGTTTTCCAAAAGTCTGGTGTCATGGTTTCACCAGTATCCCAGATGCTTTGTGATTGCACTCTTTTCACATATACCTGTCACTATACCTTGCATTGAATGTTTAAAGCCTGGGGTGTTTGGCAATTCACCAACTATCACTTCTGACTCCCTAGAAAAGGAGCCTGAAGTATCACAGGTTTTTACCCAAATGTAATGGTACATATTGGTAAATATTCTTATGTAACCTACATTTTTTCTATCGGTGAAAGACTCAAATCTACCCACAAAATCAAATATGATTTTGATATTTCCTGATTCTCTACAGTTTATAAAATAAATAAACAAGACCTAAAACATGCTTCTAACCACTGTATCTTTAGATCAAAGACCACAAAACTGAAAAAAGGAAGAAACAATATTTGTGTGACATCCCTAAACAACAAAACTCAAACAGAATAATGTTAGCCCAGTATTTCTTACCGCTACCTAATATAACAAAGTTACATTGTATTGGCCCCTTCAGGAAGAAATAAAAATGACTCACATTCCTTTTCCTTTCTTAGAATGGCATTTAGTTTGTGGTTGTGCTGGTTTTTTTTCAGTGTTTATATGTTTACACTGGTGAGGGCTATTTCCATTCCGGTGGGGTTTTATCAATTATTATAGGTTTAAACCTAAAACTGGACAGCCTAATCACAATAACAATTTACACAGAGAGCATATGCACTTTAGCCCTGATCAGCAGTGGTAACGTGCCCAGAGTCCTATAGCCAACAAACACAGGTCAGGAAAAAATAAGAGGAAAAAGCAAAAAGATTGGAGATAACCCTGCAAAAAGGGCCATTTCAAACACAACTCCCTTCTAGCCTAAAGCTAGGCTAGACCAATCAATACCTCGATGGGCTTCCCGGCTTGGGGCGGCAGAACCTGGAAACTGGCCCGAACAGCAGGGGTCTATTCCTGTTCTACGCCTTCCTGAACCCAGTTGGATCCCTCTAGCCATACTCTCAAGGCCCACTAGGCTACCCATGGGGGACCCTTCTCCTCACCTGGGGACCCCTTCTTTGCAGCGCTTAAACTTACTTTGCTCACAGAGGTGTCCCAACAGGTAGACAGTACCCACATGGCCAGCACAGTGTTGTGGCCCAGTCCTCCCCAGGGATGTGACTCCTGCCCTCCTTCCAGGGGCAACTCTGTCCATCAGGACAGCCAGCCACAGTGGCTGTCAGTGTCAGTGATGAGAGCCAGGCTTCATGCCTTTCAGGCCTCTCCCAAACTCTGTGGCGAAAGAAGGTGAGGGCAATAACCCCAGGTGCCTGGCACCTTTCCTCCACTTTCCTTCCTGCCAAGTCAAGTATGGCATCCTGACACTGGCCCACCAGCCCAGGGTCTGTACCTTGCACCTGGACAAAAGACTGGGTTGGAATCTCCCATACCCTGTCTTCATCCCAGTGGCTCTGCACCCTCCCACCTGGAGCGGTACCCCCAGAAGACAACTTGGCTGGGGCACTGTTAGCAGTCACCCCATCCTTCAGGTCAGGGGTCAACCCTGAACCTGGTCCTCCAGCCCAGGGTCTGTACCCTTAGGCTAGACCTGTGCCTGGCAATCCAGGACTTCCAGGGGAGTACACCAACCACTCCCAATGAAAACACACTCCTCATGATTGGTACAAGAGTCTGCCTGGCACAGGTCTCTAGCCTCCTGTTCACTTGACAGAGCATGAAGACCCCCCAGGCCATACGTGGCCTCACCAGGGTCAGTCCTGGGGTGCTCTGACCTCAGAGCTGGCATCCCCTGACCCACTGGTCTTTCCACTGGGGACTGTGTCCCCCCTCATCCTTTCCTCTGGACTTGTGCACCCTCCCCACTGGAACGGTGCTCCCAGACACCAGAACTGGTGGAATGCTGGTTACAGCAGTCCTCCCCAGTTCACCTGACACTTTGGGATCCCCCTCAGGAAATGGCCTCCTGGTACAGACTATGCCCCCCTCCTGGTGTTCCCTTATGGATCCAACTAGGCACTGGGACAGGGTTTCGGGCACCTTGGGACACAACCCACTCCTTCTCCTCTGAGACAGGACGTGGGACCCTAACCTCTCCCACTACACTGGGACCTATCTGGGCTACCACAAACCTCCCCTACGTCACTTGGTTGGGGAACACCTGAGCCACCCCCTTCAGGATCACTCCCAAAAGCTTCTTCAGACCCTTTGGAATCCACCAAAAGGTCTGCCTGCAGAGCAAGGTCCCTGGAATTAGAGAACTCCCACACCACCTGGTGTTGGCATAGCTCTGGGAAACAGGAACTTAAAATGTGCTCTCCAACAATTGAATCACACAGCCCTCCACAGTTTTTAACTAAGCTACCCTTTGCCCCATGACCCAGTGACTCACACAGGTACCCCACACCACTCTCCTGAGATTGGCAAGACAGTGTCTGACTGCCTCTGTCACTCAACCCACACTCTTCTGGGCGGTCTCTACACTCACACACCAGGACTTTTGGAATGAGGGAACCCCTCTCCCTGCACCTCTCATCTAGAATCAGTAGAGTGTCCCTCCCACCACCAAGAATATGATCCCCTGTGTAGGTTCCCCTATCTACCTCAGGAACACTGCACACCACTGGAGCTACCTCATAACACTGAATCCCTTGGTGTATGTCATACCCCTCCTTCAAGTCAGGCGCCACATCTCTGGGTGTGTGTACTTCTCCCTCAGCACTAGACACTACAGTTTTGCTACCACCATCTGAGCTGGACTCCACCTCCAACCCATCGAAGCTCACTTCACGAGCTGCACACATTTCCTTTTCAGCAAACACACTCATGCCCCCAAGCCTATCAAGCTCCACATCAAGCTCCCTCATTATCAATTCATGTCCAAAGGCCGATTTAATTTCTTCCAAGAATAAATCTTCTTGCTCTCCTCTGCCATCTTTTCTCTCTCTATGGCAGCTTTTTGGTTCTCGATTTCCAATATTTTCATCTCGAGCCTCATGACTTCTAACTCATGATCTCTAACCCTTTGGTACTCCTCCAACTCCTCTGGGGAAAAACATCTAGTGGAATGGTTGCTGCCAGCTCTAGAGTCGACTACTCTTGACACAGGTAGATCCTGTGACCTGAACCCCTCCCCTTGTGCATCCTCATCCTCCTCTGCATCATTTGTCTCCCCAGCCTCTTTGGCCTCCCACCAGGCCCTGAAGGCCTTTTGCAGCTCCTCCTTCCCTGAGCTGCTCTTCATGGGACATCCAAAGCTCCTGCAGAACTGCTTGAGTTGACCTACTTTGTAACCATTTAACATTTCAATATCAAACTCCAGTTCTGCAACATCACTGGCTGGTTTACTCTTCTGAGACATGATGAGTGTATACTTTAAGGGTCACTCAAAAATAGAATAAAAAAAATAAAACACAGTATATGGTTGCACAGTGGTTGGCGCTAAAATAGTAATGTACACCAATCACTGTGAGTCAAGTACAAATACAGGTTCAAATCCTCTCCGCTAAACACCAAGGTTAGAAATGGTGGACTCTACTTGGCAGAGGTAGGTACCTTTGTCCAAATAGGGACCCTTGCTTCTACTCAAGGTAAGGGGGATACACAATTTAGATAACCCCTGCTCACCCCCTTGGTAGCTTGGCACGAGGAGACAGGCTTACCCAAAGGCAACGTGTAAAGTATTTGTACCAACAATCACAGTAACACAGTGTAAACACCACAAGAGGACACCACACAAGCTTAGTAAAATAAAGTATCTTTATCAAGGTTCATCCTTAATGTCAGGTCTTGGTTTTGTACAATACTCAAGCACATCCAAACATTTATGATCAATGTCATTTTTGACTTCAGCATCCAATGCATCAGGCAATAAAGTGGAAGGATTCACATTTACACATCTTGCAACCGTCACATTGTCAGCACCCAGAATCATTTTCTCATATCTGGTCAAGCGACTATTGGTCATGAACTGTGTCTTCATACGGGTCAGAAGTATTTCAACTGAATGTGGCACATAAACCTTCACAGGATATCCCATCACAATGCCTTCACTCTGTTCCAAACTCACACTTGTAGCAGCTACAGCTTTCAGACAGCCAGGCAATGCTTTGGCTACTGGATCTAAAAACAGCTGAAAAGTATGCTATTGGTCGTCTCATTCTTCCATGCCTTTGAATCAGAACTGATAATGCACACCCATCTCTTTCACTGCAATACAGTTCAAATTGCCTCTCATAATCAGGCATGCTTCACATAAACTGTTTTTCAATTGTTCAAATATTTTTATTTCTTTTTCATTCAGCACTAGAGGGTCTTTCATATCCCCTTTAGTCAATCGCTGTAGAGGCTTTGCAATTAATGAAAATTCACTTATCCACTGTCGGCAGGAACCAACCATTCCAAGAAACATTCTCACCTGTTTCTGTGTCTTTGGGGGACTCATTCCTCTAATAATCCTTATTCTTACAGTGGTCACTTTTCTCATCCCTTTTCCAATCTTATGACCTAGATACTGTACTTCTTGTTGACAGAACTGGTATCAGAAATACAAGCTTCTTTGGTCATTGATGCCACTAATAGCTCATCAATATATTGAACCAAACGGATTTTTCAGTCATTTTTAAACTTTCTAATCATTTCTTCAGTATCTGATTAAACATTGGAAGGACTTTCAGTATACCCTTGAGGAATTCGGCACCATGCCAAATACGCTCGCCAAACCTAAATGCAGAAATTGGCTGGCTGTCAGGATGTAATGGAACTGTAAAGAATGCATTACACAAATCAATAACTGTGTACCATTCTGCATCATGCGGAATTTGGTATAATATCACAGCCGGATTTGATACAATTGGACAACAAGGAAAAACAATTTTACTTACTTTTCTCAAATCCTGCTCTATTCTAAAAGTTCCATTTGGCTTTTTCAGTCCCATTGTAGGTGAATTACATGGACTCCTCATTATTTCTTTCAAGATCCCTTGCTCAATCATTTTATTAATTACTAGGGTTACTCCTTCAATGATTTCTGGTGTCAGTTTATACTGTGGGGTATTTGGATGAATTGATTCTTCTTTCACAGTTATCTTTACAGGGCTTACTCCTTTCATTAAACCTATATCTTCTCCTGTAAAATCCTACACCTTATCTTTAAACGATCCTTTCTATTCACTTTTCTCTGAATCAATTATTGACATGGTCATTTTATACAAAACATCATTATCTGCCGACTGGAAAGCAATACCATCTAGTGCACAGTAAATGGCACAGTTCATTTTACAAAGTATATAGCGTCCAAGTAAATTTACAGGACTACTATCGCACACTACAAAGAGATGCATTTCTTTA
Source organism: Lissotriton helveticus (assembly GCF_964261635.1). Classification (NCBI taxonomy): domain Eukaryota; kingdom Metazoa; phylum Chordata; class Amphibia; order Caudata; family Salamandridae; genus Lissotriton; species Lissotriton helveticus. Next base: position 1,164,945,924 of record NC_136067.1, read on the forward strand.
AAGGAACCAATTTCCACCTCCACTGGTTGTGTGAGAGGGGTTTTAATCTGTCTGTTCGTTACACCTACAACTTGGATATATTCTCCTGAGAGAGGAAGGTTTGAAATTTCTACTGATCTAACTGTAGAATGGGTAGCACCTGTGCCCACTAGGAAAGTAACATTTACACCATTCACCTTTCCATCCACAAAGGGACCAGACTGATCTACCTCCAGAGTTGTGCCAAGCACGCACTCCACTTCCTCTCCTAGGCATCGTCAGTAACTCTCATCGAAATCATTTCTATCCGGTCTCAACCAATACTACGAAACCGAAGGTGCACGCGTCAATCTTTTTACCTTCTCTCCTCCGTAGAATCCTGTCTCTGCACTGTATCTCTGAGGATTTACACTCTGTGGGAGAGGTGCTAGTGGCACGTGACTCTGCTGAGTAACTACCTGTTGTTGTGGCGGTGATGGTTGATTCGCCTCATTCTGCACCGTTGGATTCAATGATTTATTTTCAGTATTAACTTCTGGAGGTAACTTACACTCGTTCTTCCAATGCCCTATCTTTCCGCAATTATGATATGGCTGTTTCTTTTTAGACTCATCTATATTTATTTGCCCTTTTCCTTTACCAATATTAAATTTAATTTTTGTTTGACCCATTTCATTAGCCAGGTTAATCAATTGCGCTTCTTGTTGCTCTACAACTTTCACTTGTTCCCACATAGCCTTTTCTTTAAGCTTACGTTGCCTAGCTCCTATGCCATCACTACAATATTTTGCATACCTCAATACCTCATCAACTGTACTGGATTGCCAACACATCATGTGCTGTTTTATCATGTCACTTATCTCTGATTTCAAACCAAACACAAATCGATATACAAAGTGACTTATATCCTTCTCACTCAAGGTCTCATATTCACTATATTGTTTGAAAACTATAAGTAATCTTTCATAATAAGCATGTACAGATTATTTAACCTCTTGAGTAGTTCTATCAATCTTTACCCAATCCATTTATTTTGGAGGAATTTTATTTTTCAAAAATGTTATGACCTGGTCATATTTTCTCATTACCTCCGGACCTGGAGCTCCTGTTTTTGCATCCCTTGGATATTCCTCTTTTGGCCAATCAATTGTAATTTTACATTCTGTCCACAAATCTGCAGGCACAACTATGTCAAACAATCCATCTAAGTCTTCCCACAACACCTTTGAAACTTTCTACAGGTTTTTCTCGTAATCTTGGAAAATCATTTGTAAATGATAATATATCTTGTCTACTCCATAGTACATGTACATAACCTCCTCCCGGTATTTCTCTCATCGGATATTCTGCTACCACTGTTTGCTTTTCTTCTTTAACAGGGAAAGCTAAGGATGTTTTATCGTTTGTCTCTTTCTTTTTCTTTATCCACCTACTTCTCCATCAATCTACATCTCCCAATTTTCTCAGCAATACAATTAATTCTTGTATCTGTGTCAATCATCTTGATGTATTCAAATTCTCTATACCCTTTGCAGTGAAATCCACTCTGTAGGTTTCTGTAATATTTTTATTTTTGCAAATTCTACCCCTAATTCATTTGCTGTTTCCCCCAATTTATCATGTAGATTTTTAGATCTCCAAGTTATACTTTTACACATAAACATCAACTCCTCATCCTGATATGATTTTTGCCTATCTGTCCCAATTGTTCCCATAATCAGTTCTTCCATGTCTTTTTTTTAGTCTAACCACATCCAAAAGTTTTGGTTCTGTATCTTTCTTTTGCAAAGTTTTAACCCAATCATTTAATTCTTCTGCTGTCGGTCGTACTGGAGTCTTAAACAAGTCTATTCTATCTACACTTCTTTCTGGAGTTTCAGTTGCTGATTCTGATCGCATAGGAATTCTATATATTGGGCTTTGATTCATGGTTAAATCAACAGGTGGTGTTGTTCTAATTGTATCCTTTGTTTCATTAAGGGCAGGATACATTTTTTCTCTTACTTTTTGCATACTGGAGTTCAGAGGAATCGTTAACGAATGCTCATCTATTTTCTGATTCTCAAATACCGGTATCACAGGACCTATAGTTACTGGCACAGTTACAGCTTCTACATTTTTCATTAATTCTTTTAGTTTCTCAGCTAATTCCTTTGTCCATCTTTCTAATTCTGAAGTACTAGGTTTTTCAATCTGTATTATTTCCTGATGGACTTTTTACTTCGGGATGTCGTTTTGGGGTTTCCCTTATCCCAATCTCCATTGGCGGTGCATTCGGTGTCACCACTGCAGAAGTTTGTTGATATGGAGGGGTCTCCTATTTAGAATGTCCTCCAACACCTCGTCTTCTGTGTCACTAATTCCAACACCGCCCTTTTCTGATATTCCTTCTCTGTACATTTTCTCCCTACTGTCTCATCTACCGTTCGCATAGGATACATACCATCCCACATATCAACACACCTCCATCTTTTCATCCTACTCTTGTGTGTTGTTCCCATAATCCTCTTGGACTATATCGGTTTTCTTTTGTATCTCCGAATCTCTCTCTTTCTTTTTCATACATCTCATCTTCCCATTCCATCAAAGCTTCAAATTGTGTTGGTCTAGGTCTCGGCTAAGTGTCATCATTTTCTCTCTTACATTTCGTAACCACCGCTGTGCTCAATGAACCTATTTCTGGAAATGCCAATACTCCATAATTTTTAGTCTATTTCGCACAAATTTTCAAGCCAAATACAAGTATGATAGCCATATTTCGTCATCATGTATGATGCAGGCGTTTTTGGTGGAGGAAGTACTTTTCCTTCTCTAGTGACTATTCTTTATCTTTCTTAAAAAGATTTTTAATTTTCTTGAACCATGAAGGTTTCTCTTTTTCTTGCTCATAATAATAATCCATTTTCATAGATTTTTTATCCAAAACTAAATCGTACGCTCCCTTTCAATCTATTCTGATATTCTGACCTATCCCAGCGTGACTCACACTAACGCACCAATCAGATCAGTACACGTCACAGTCATAAGGACCTATCTCAGCGCGGTTCTCGCTGATGTCAGCTACAATCTTGCTTCTGCTGACCCCTCCTTTACAAAATTCATCGGCACTGTATTTATATATTTTATACTAATAAAATCAGTTAATTACAACACAAAACACATTTCTATTGCCTATTTCACTTAGCCAAAGAGATAGTTTGTCCAAGCATACAAGAATTCTGCATTTCCAGTAGGCAGTGCTTACGTCTACCCTACCACAGAATTTTGTTTCGCCGATAAAGTAGCACTTCCCTCTACCTTACCCTTCTATCAAGCAGAAGGCAAACCTGTTTCTCTGGGGATAAAACACATGCAGAGACTATACTGCTCCTGAGAATTAAGGCCAGAGTGTCACAAGAATACCTAATGCTATTCACTCAACGTGACTCACACAAGAATTCCCTAACATAACACTTTCCTGTGTTATAAATATTGAAACTAGACAATGCACAATTCCATGTAACTACCTTGTTACATATATCCACTCCCTACTTACCGGAAGCTTCAAAATTTCCGACTACATATAACATGATACAGACTCAACATATAGTGTTAAACATAAAGCATCAATAATCATTAATTTCCAAACTGACCTATAGTAACCAGACCTCTGCTACCAAGAAATCTGATGCACCGCGGCTTTCAAACAACCCCCATAACCATCTCACTAACTCAGGAGCAACTTATTTTACTCGTCGGTGGGGCCCATAGCACCCGGAGTCACACATTAACACACAAGACCACACTGCCCCTGAATCAGTGAAAAGTAGACGAGCTGCTGGATAAGCGGGGTAACTTATTAACCTATACACTCATTTTATACATTATATACATTGAAATTTTAAATACTCAACAGTTATAAGGAATAAACATCAAGGTACTCCGCTATTTGGTCGATGGGCCAACTAGTAAGAATCAGTTGATGGCGATTAAGTCCAGCTCAATCACAATGTTCCCATAACTTCCTAACATTAATTGTCATGACTTTCTATTCTAATAAAAACAGACTGGTTTATATTTTACAGAATTGTATGTAGATTCAATAGGAAAGAAATGTTATATTGCAAAATTGTATTAGACAAGCACATTCTAAACATTATTTAATACATTTTAAGCAATGAAATTTAAAACAAATATGCATTACCAATTTGTCATAGGTGATGACAAAGCTGCATAGAACAGGTTCCCAAGCTGACTGTCTTTTTAACCTCCTTGATGTCTCCCCCCCGACATAGAATCTCCGTGACAGATCTTGTTTCTTTTCTCCATCAAAATTTAAAGTCCAAAATATTTCAAAGTGTCTTTCACCATAAAATTTGAACAAACCGACCGCATGACGTGGTGCGAAAATAAAAATCCAGGGAACCAATTTTTTAAACCTCATTTGCACAGGCGCTTTTCACTAACTATCTAAACCCAAATTGAAACGTTTTAGGGTCCGCACTCATTTCTCATTGGTCCATTAGAGGGGTGGTGATGATCACCTCATGTCCTCCTTGCTTAAACCAGTTCATGAATTTGCAGAGTCATATCGACGTTTTCTCATGACTTAATGTTCACATTTGTACTTGCCTTTCATTTCTTGTATCCGTTCCAAACATTCAAGTTTCAAAACTTCTTCCTTTCCTAGACTTTTAAATGCAGGCAACTTTGGCACAATTCCCGTTCATAGGCCAGGCTGGCCTTGACAGGTCATTGATTTCCCACGGTGGCCATATGAGACTTGCACTTATGGTGCGTTTGTATACTATTTGTTTGTAGTGACCATTGGAAAGTTGACAGCTTGTAGAAGAGACTAACTTGGATGTGAATGAAGACGCACCCCTGCCAGGGAGTCATAAGGTAGGAGACTCCGATCAGGGTTCATGTGTATGCATATGGAAACTCTAGGCAAGTGGGGGTGAGATAAGGACAATTAGGTGTCTGTGCTAGTGCTCACGAGCCTGTTTACTTTGTCCTTCAGAAATAGTGATTGTACAATAAATGATTGTTCTCCTGCCGCTGCCGGATTGAGCTTGCTTGTAAGTGACAGGACCCGGACTACATGGGTATATATGACTCAGCATGCCATTGGTGTAGCAATGAATTGCTTTATTTATTTTTGGGTGTTTCCTTTCACCTTGTGTGTGGTTTGTGTCTTTCTACAAGCATGCAGAATTGGTGATTGGGTTACCTGTTTATTTTGCTTTACTGTGAGAGCCGGTGTTTGACCTAGTGTGGAACCATTGAATGTCACATTCTCTCTTTTCTTGATCTGCTGTCTTTTTGTTTCGTTCTGGACACACCACGCTCTTTGTTTAATTCCCTGAGCACGATGGGTGCATGAGACGGATCGGTTTTGGTGGGCTTGAAGGCACAGAGTGTATGATCGGATTTCCAAATCTAGACCTTTATATTGTATTATATGTATTTTTAGGTTGTTTATCGCCCTGTCCTGAAGAGGCCAGACCTATTGGAAGGCCGAAACGCGACCGCGTCGACAGTTTCCATACGGAGGAGTCTTTATATGAAAATTAATTTTGGAGATTAATGCCTTGTGACACACTTTTGGATTTAGGTTCTGCAAATCTGTGCACTGAGCCAGTGGTGTCGTACTACCTCCTAGTGCACCCCCTAGAATTAATAGGAGGGCACTTAGCTGTTGCTACATTTGTTTTTTGAGGGTGAAAAACTATTTAGTTTTTTTGTTTTGCTTTTCATTTTTGTCAAAATTGTTTGTGTTGTTTATTGTTGTACATAGGTGTGTATATAGATATGTATATAGTGTTGTATGATGTATTAAGCGTTGGCTAAACACTTCTTGTTTTGTAAGAGAAAAAAAGAGAATAAGAAATAAGAGAAAATTAATTTATGCTGATTAAAAAAAAAAAATGTGTAATCATGTCCCCGTGTATGAGTGATGAAGTACAGAATGTTTGATTAATTTCATAATGCACATTTGGCATAAAATGGGTGAATTAGTAGTCTCCTATTTTTAAAGAGCGTAGTATTTGTTAGTCCTTTCTCTGTTGTTCTTGTATTTTGCATTTGCTCCGGGCATAGGCCATACACTTGTGACTTGGCATTTCATTTGTGCATGTGTGGGGGCCATCTTTAAATCTAATTTCCATCATCGCGTTTAAACAGCCATTTTCAGGCTAGGCCGCGCAGGACACAATGGGAACTAATATGAAAACAAATACAACAGAAATTAGATAAAGTAATTAAGCCCTTCTGTTTATCTCCCACCATTCTAATTTTCCCCTGTTAGGTATTACCTAGCAAAGCAAACATATATGCGATTTTTTACTTACCATCTGGATTTATTTGCCACAAAACACTTCCAACATATGCACAAAATACATGCGTTTATTCAGTTATATCTACATCATCATAGCTCTTATATTAATTAGTTCGACTCATGGTTTTTATTAGTAAATTAGAGTTTTGCAAAACAGCAGTTAGTTTCCCACGTGTTGTGTCTAATTCAGGTGCATTTGGTTGATTAGTTTACATGCTTCACACAATTAATACTATTGCGGTTATGAGAGAATAACTTTACAAGGGGTACACAAAAATGTTTTTGTCTCTCCCCTGCTCCATCACATGCGAGGTCGGGTGCCATAATATACACAGTAAAACATTTAGAACACAACAGACACCTAGTGACAGCCTGTGGTACTGTACCCTTTCACTACTTCGTGCACAAGCTGTACCCACAATAATTAACTGCATATGTAAAAAAACATATAAGGTCCCAAAGGCGAGACCAATTGCATTGCAAATGCCTGTTCTAGGCAGTGGTAGAAGTGGGCGGGATCTGAAGGGCACGGCGTACCCCTACTTTTTAAATTTAACACAGTCCGTTCCCCTACTTTTTTATTTTAAAAATGTGTCCCAAGACGGCAGGAATGGTCCGAATTAAAAAAAATATTGCGTGATCGTCAAGCCCTGTGTGTTGCACATTAAGGAAGGCGTCTGCAGGTGCCACAACCTCCTCCCCCTTCCCCTCTGTGTCTTGGGGCATGGGCCTGCAAAGCGACACTGTGGGAGCAATCAATCATCATGCGAAAATGGCAACCTTTGGTAGCCCTGCTGCTAGAGTGTGATTTACACCTCATTTAGTTACAGCGTTGATTGGGAAGGCGGGCAGTCAGGCATTGGAAGATGGGCCGGTGCTTCAGGGGCACCTATGGGCCATTTTTTTAGCCTCTGTAAACTGGTACAATAAACCTACTGTCCTCGCCAGGCCACTGTAATGAGGCGCCAGCATCTGGGGCTCCCTCCTGACCCTCTGTAATTTGAGGCTGGGAGTTCAGTGTTGCTCTGGCCTTTGGGGCGTTATGGTCTGGGCCCCCTGCTTCGTGGGGCCTGCCTGTCCAGAGGCAGAGTCATCCCCTGCCGGGCCATCATCTTCGGTTATGGGGGCAATGGGGAGGGTGTGAATAGGCATGGGCCTACATGGGGGAGGCTGAAAGAAGAGGTGATTTTATGGCCATTGTGCATTTTCACTTCAGTCTATGGTGGACAGGCAGGGGGTAAGAGAAGCGGCCTCCCAAGAGTCCAGGTGTTGTCACCTCAGCCCCAGTGTCTTTGAGGCCTTGTTCCTGGGTTTAGGGCTTAAATGACTGGATCCTGAATCGCTGCACAAAACATGTGCCTAGAAAAGTACACAAAGCACTAAGTGGAATAGTGTCAGTGCTGTAAACTATCATTTACAACAATAGTTAAGTGAACATTGCAGTACATGCAGATGTCAGTGAGACATAAAGCAAGTGCACAAGTGGTAAAACCAGATGGGCCCCTGAATATAGGAGTAACTGACTAAAGCAGAATTAAACTATTATAACACAAACTGAGCGTCACCTGCAAATCGTGAGTTCCTGTAAAACCAGCTTCGTAGATCTAATTATGAGAGGCACCTATGCTGTCAGACAGAAAGGATGTTATGCGGCTACGGAAAGGGGTTCCTGAACCAGTGTGTTTTAGAAGATATTTGATGCACACAAAAGAGGGGTGTTCCTTACTTTGTGGGAGTTGCCTGCGAAAGGTCTGTGCAATTTGCACTTCGTGAAAAGTGGGCTACAGTTTTTTATTAGTTTAATGTTATTTTTTTAGGATTACGGGTCTCAGGAACGTGCAGGCATCTCTGCTTCATGCACAAGCATACGCACTTTTAACATGTGCTGCCTGCTTTGGGGGCACTGTAATTATGCAGCAATGGAGGACAAAATGATGTTGTAGTGTTGGCTAAATTATGCAGCAAAGAAAGGCTGCAGCGTAATGTGAGGTACATTTTGTGATACTTTATTATTTTGACTTTTTTCCCACATCCTACAGTCTCTGCAACGCTTTTGCCTCAATAATACCAGTTTAACATACAAGTGCAGCAGTGAGAATGGTGACCAGTCAACCTTTGTAAAGGGCTTTCTATATCACAGCAACACAAGTCACGCGTTTTGATCCATTTGAGCTACATACAATTTTTTAGTTAAAACCATCCGATTATGCGGCCGATGATGTATTACATGGAAAATATGGCAGAGCTATAATTATGTGGAAAACATTTGCAAATTAGGATATTTTGCCATTCATGTTTGACCTTCCTCATGCAGTCTCTGTTGGGTGGTATTTCCAGACACCTACAGTGCTTTTGGAGAGACAAAGGATGAAGGTGTCTAATAGTGATTGCAGAGGATAGAAGTCTCAAGGGGAGAAAATAACTGATTGAGATAATCTGAGGACCACTACCTATTTCTGCCTCTACCACTGTTTGAGTCTCATAATTTCAGAATTGATGCATTTGCAATTCTCATTACCAACTAACTTGAGTAGTAATTACACAAACTACCAATATAATAATTGTATCTCATTCATCTGATAATGCTAAAAGCATCTGCAAAACCAACAGGTCTGGGTTGTTTTAGGTGTATATATTCATTTTTTAGTGCTATTTCTAGATACAATAACAGGAAACCAGAAGGCATCTAATGCTGGCTTCATTACATGTTGTGTGAAGCACATAAAAAAAGTAGGACTACAATTTTGCATTGACCGAGGGGCACTGAATGGCAGTCCTGCCAAGCGTCACGCAACACGTGTGACGCCCACGCATTTCAGTGCGGTGATCCGCATCACCGCACTGAAATGAAATGTCACGCATCATGCTGCCAGGCGAGCCAACGGTGTCTGTCACTGTGCCCGTCAGTCACTGTGGCTCTCTCTGCTGCTCGAGGTGCTGCCTGTGTCCCAAACAGTTAACAGCACAGACTCCCTGCGCAGCTCTTAGCCGGCGCTACAATGTATCGAGTACTGCGTCATGTCCGGCCGCCAGGAACACAGGAAGTTAGTCGGCGGGGGGAAATCTGGAGTGAGCGTGCAGGCTGTCTCAGTTGCTCACACTCACAGCCTCTCATCCATCATGGCTGTTGGCACCAGGCCGGCCGGGCCGGCCGCAGGGGGGGGTCCTGACCGGCGTCGGCCGCATCATGTGCAGCACGAGCCCACAGGCGCGGCCTCTCTACCAGCACAGGCTCAGTCCAAATAGCTGCCTGCTGCATTGAAATTCCCGCGCGGCCCAGGCCTGACGTCATTGTCAACACCAGATAGTGACACCCGCCGCCGGGTTGGGTCTGCCTGTGGTTGAGAGCGATGTGACCTCATGTCCTGGTCTATGAAGCACCACAAATGAGAGCTGCAGTATTAGCGCACGACCACGACGACGTGCGCAGCTTCTGGCAGTTGAGGTACGTGGTTCTCATGTTGGCGCTAGTGTGTTATAATGTAAGAACACCCGAAACAGCGGCCGTTATAACAGTGACGTCACTTTAGTGGCCAATGGCTATGGGAATACTTATTAGGGAGGTGCTGCAAAAAGGGCGGGTGTCGTGTGGCATTTCAATATTAGCTGCACTTGCAGTGTGCACGCAGCACTGCTTGCAATACCGCGGGGCAGTACATACCGCGGTCGAGCCGGGCCCTCTCAGGCCCACCCGACCCTCATTAGCACCGTGACCTGTTAATTTAGACTCGCCATGGAAAGTTTGCTGCCTGTAGCAGAGGGAGCTGCTCGCCGCTGGCTTTCGGCTGAGGTTAACTTAATCCGCCCGCGGTGCGGATCAACAACTGTGAGTGAATAAATGGTGTCATGTGCCACATAGATTGAGCCTCTCCCGGCTCGTAGAGGTAAGCGCTGGTATGTTTTTCACTTTATTCAGCATCACAATAATCCCAGATCAGAACTAGTTGTGATTAATCAAACCCACTGTCGGGCCTTCCCACCACAGGCTTTCCTTGTGTGTTCTTCGAATGTGAAAGAGAACAACGTGATCCGGATCATTATCCGAACGGCAGCCCCCACACACAGATCTGGTGGTACCTCGCCTTCATTTTTTAAAAATGCTGGCAAGGCACCACAGACAGTCATTGCTATGCACTACTGACTAGTAAGTAGGGCAAAATTCCAGGCGGAAAGCAAACGGGCAATTTGGTTCTTTTTACCAAGCTGCCCTACCCTGTCCCTGCCTCTAAACTTAAGTGGTGTTGGTAGGGTGTTTTTCCCACTGCGTTGCAATTACCGAAGGGCCTCCTGGCAGTCAGTAGAACCCCACCTCCAAACAATTTTAGTCCCAGGCAGCCGGGCTGACTCAGAGAGCAGATCGTTCTCCTTGGAGGTCAGTCTCCTCTGCAGCAAAACCAGCAGAGCGTTTTGGGCTGTAACTGGCAAGTTCTCAATGAGTGTTAAACGATTGCTGAAGAATAACGAACACTGTAAAGGCAATCTATGACACCAACGCAGCACCTGGTTACATTTCACACATTTTACTCTGTATGCATTCCCGAATACTATTTCCTTTTAATAACTATTATGTTTCTGTAGATTTTAAGAACACTCAGACAGGACGTGCTTATTGACAATTTCTGAGAGATGTTGAAAGAGAAAGAATTAAAGTGCATAAAGAGTGAGAACCTGCAGAGGACAGTATAAATGGAAAAGCGTGATGGATTCAAGCACTCTGAAGACTGTGTTGCATATCTGGCTATAGTAATAGAAACTCATGCGGAAGTGCCTCTCGAAGTGTCACACATTCGGTAGTAAAATGCCACTCATTCACACAATGAAAACATAAATATCACACATCAGCAATAATACAAATGGGCAGCTATGTAAAGTTGTATTTAAGAATCGTGTCTGGCCCTTTGCAAAATGTTAGAATGAGAACAGGAAGATGGTATTTTTCTTGTGGGTGGGAGAGATGCAGAAGGGTTATGGTTGTCAGAGTAGTTTCAACAACAAGCTGACCCATGCTATAAAATGTGCTTTTTAGGCTAGCGTGCGGGCATGAACAGATCATCTTCTGAGCAGCAGCAGTGCCTGCCAGCCTGCAGTCACACAGTGTGTGTCTGGTTAGTGCCCTTCCATTTCTGGTGCTGTGCAGCAGTTCTAAGATCTTCTTAGAGTTTCTCGTTGCTCAAATGGGTAGAATCTCTGATATTTATATGGGCCTCTCATCTTCATTGCTTGATTTTTGCCCGCGAGATAGTGTCACTCATGTGCGCTGAAATGTCACTCATAATTACACTGGAATTATGAAAATGTCACACATAGCAATCTGAAACCTTGGCAGCTATGGAATGATGTACTCAACAGTGCTCCCCAACATGTGGGGCTTCCTGTCGTAGAATTTAAACCCAAATTTTATGTTCAGAAATGGTTAGGAAAAGGGAGAAGTGCTGATTAAAGAACCTGCATGGCTCAGAGACAAACAGCACCTGGTTCCTCTTATAAGCGTATTTGGGACAGTCTGTGATTGCAAACTTATCCCACATTGTAGATGTATTTGAATGTCATTAACTAATATATTAAACCTCAAAGAAACTGAATCCATTTGTTGTATATGCCAAACATACTAAAAATCGGTATGTTTTGCTCTTTTTAGCCTCACCTCTGACTCCTCCCACTGACCCAATCCTCTGGTTATTCCCGCCTCCTGATGCTCCACCCACAGTTCCCGTACTTTTATTCCCCCACTTCGACCACTGGTTCTAGGCAATTGTTGCAATTGCTCAGAGCTGTAAGGACACTTGTGGGTGGGGGCTCCATAAATATATTACAATAAAACTCTGTCCAAGGACATCGTGGATCGCATCCCGTTTCTTCCTTGTCTACCTACAACACTATGTTTACCCGTAGGCTCTGAATATGAAAAGTCGCTTGTTTTTTGCAATGTTTACCTTCAAATATTTGTACTGAAATGTTTTGTAAATCCAGACCGGGATACTGGTGTTTAGAGGCTTCAAAATGTAATGCTCTCCCGTTTAAACACGTCTTTCCCTTTGTTATTGGGACTCCAAAGATAGCAGTTTCACCTTTCCATAATGGCCACCACTATTCCTTCCCAGAGTTCCTATTGTCGCCACTTGTTCATTGTCTCCTCTCTATGTCTATCCATGTTCCCGCAGACGCTGTTGTGTACTGACTGGGGTGCGTAACCGGTCCGTATGTGTGCGTCAGGGAGGAGGTGAAGCCTGTGCACGGCAACGAGAGTCGGAAAAGCGAACAGTGTATAGATAGGCGTCCAGGACGCGACGGGCTGCAAAAATATTGTGGGGAGATGTAAGAGAGGACTGACAGGGAGAGGAACCCGGCGAGGATAGCCAGCCGTGAACTGGAGCTCCTGGTAGAACTGAGCCTTGGCACAGGCAGCCCGACATTTGAGGAAGCCGGTGTGAGGTCTACTGAGCTCCTCCTACCGTTGGTGTCAGACCTTGGATTTTTGTGGCGGTCTCTGGGGTAGAGCCGCAGCAGCATGTCGGGGAGTCGCGAGGAAGAGCGCAGGAAACTGGCCGAGATCATCAACCACTGGAATAACAACCGGTTGGACCTGTTCGAAATCAGCCAACCTACTGAGGTATGTCACAAGCCCCATTCCCAGATATCAGCTGCACCCGGGACTAGTTGCACAGTAAAATCCCATAAAGACACTGCACATAGCGATCAAGTGCATGCCATACGAGGATCAGCTGCAGCCAAAGATCCAATATACCTTAGCGATCCACTGCAACCTTTACCATGTGATTAATGGACATCTGACACTACAATTCGAACGCAACAGTCACAACACCCAAGGGCCTACTCCACACGTCTTACCTACCCCTAACCCCACAGCGTTTGAGACACACCCACCCTGCCCAAATTTACCATACTTCCCGTTCCAGGGAATCTACTACTTCCGCTTTTTATAACCCTCCGCTCAATTGGGATCAGCTACCCCACATCTAATGGGAGCCATTTCCCAAAGAGGTCCAATCCAATGAATGATGTCACAGTTCTACCCCAAAAGAGCCTATTCACTCCCGCCTGAACGCAATGGTATCTTTTTTGCCCTCCTAGCCATGCCAACCCATTTACCTTCTGACCGATCTTTAACTTCCATCCTAGGATCCCCTGGACTGCAACGCCACAGCTGGTAGTTTTATCCCGATGCATCCTTTTATTTTAAAAAGTTTTATATAGAACTAGCTTGACCCGTAGGTGTCAGAGCGCTTTACACACAGTAAAAAAACAGAGTACATTACATAGTAGGCCGGCAGTGAGGAAGCAAACCAACGACAAAAATACAGCATGGGAAATAAATATGCAGTGCAGCGGAGGGGGAGAGAACAATAAAAAGAAAAAAAAAAGGTGAAAATGACATAGTCCGGTCACCCACTATCCTTGAATGTCCAAAGAGAGAGGAGACAACTCGGATATAGGTTAGTTGACGTTGGTCAGGAAAGTATTTGTTTAGGAGATGGAGTTTCAGGTCCCTTTTGAAACAGGAGAAGGAAGGGTTGCAGCTGAGGACTCCAGGGAGAGCGTTTTTGCCAGATCTGGTATATTCTCTTTACCGTCCCCACCACCCCGTGCCCTTTTGCACTTGAAACTTTACTCATACATTACGGATAACCTGCGACAACAGAACCTATTTAAGCGTGGCGGGAGTGGATGTAAGAAAGTTAGCATTGTGCTGACTTTGTTCCCTACGGGTTCCTTTATCGTGTAGACGTGTGTCAATGCTGGGAAGTGCTGCCTCTATTTTTGAAGCTGTGGAAGGGCCCACCTATTTCGGGGGGGGGTGTGTGTTTTCTAGGGTGTGTGTATGCCTGCTCTCCGTCTAATGTTTATGGTTTTCTTATTTTTCTCTCTAATATGCAGCTCACGAAAACGCATGTAGGTGTGCTTATGGGTGGTAACTTTCAATGCGTTCCCTTCCTTATTGGTAAACTGTAGCTGTGTTTGTTATGGCCTACTTGGGGAGGCTTCGTGGACTCCCAAGTCACCAGTCCTGTCTGAATAATCCACCTGCACGTATTTGACATCCATCGCTCAGATGGAAAGCTCAGAACTGGTTACGTTTCTGCACCACCGATACCCGTGGGTGTTGTCAGAAAAGGGCCTGGTTGCCTGCGAGTTTCACCGATGCCGCCCTGGGTTGGGGCCGAAGCAACACTGAGTTTGGCGCCTCTCGCTTCCAGGCTCCGGCAGAAGGTGGGTCGGATTCCTGGCCCTGAGTGTAACAGGCCCTGGTTGGGGCGGAGACTACTCATGCGTTCTATTAAACTGACCCTAACGGAAAGCTCTTTTTTGGAAATACCTGGATGTGTACTGGCATGGACAGCACTCACTCCACAGGCGTATGGAGTACTTTATGGAATACCAACTTGGCAGTGGGCAGCCAAAACATTGAAATAATTACTGCATTACGTATAAGCAACTTTTGAAACCCTATCCCTTTAAATCTTGTACGGTAAACTATTTAATAGAAAAAGAAAGCGGTTAATTTACAGTTTATTCGTTACGTGAAGTGAACCCGAACCAGTTGGGGAGGTGGAAAAAAGCGTTTGTGGGTCACGTCCATAATTTCACACTCCATGTATCCTGCAGGTGACGGCCCAAAACTATCTTTATGTTCTGATTTTCCTAGCCATTTTCACACTTATCTGTTAAGGAAGTTACCACAGTGTTTTTCGAGTGATATAAAGGCAGAATATTCAAAGGTAATTGAAGGTCAGCCATAAATGTTGTTATTATTTTTGTCGTCTGTTGGTGAAGCATTAGGTAGTAGCAAACCCCACCATTGCACTTGCAGCATAAACAGCGCCACGTTATTACTGCACATTTGTGTGGGTTGAGTTAATCTGTATTTGTAAGAACAACGAAAATGGTTATTTTTTATTTTATATTTGGATTTAATGTGCTTTCCCGTTTTGCTGGAATTATATGCCAAAGTAGGACAGGGTAAAACAAATTGTGCTGTGCTATAGGACCTGGCGACATTTGTCGTGTACGTCATACATATTCTACATAAGCGAGAACTGCCAACAATGTGTTTTTGATTACTCCAATATCTTTAGAGATGGTTGAGTCATCTTGAGTACCAACGTAATTTTTCCCCTCTTGAACAGTGTTACCCAAATTAATTGCTTTTCTAAATATATTTATTCCGAGGTTAAAGTTCAAAATTAAACCAGTAGTTCTTGAATGTTTAGTTGCACAAAAGCTCGCTTGGGTGTTTTCCTATATCCCATAATGCTTTCTCAGTGATGTAGTTTTCCTTTGTTCGATGCACCCCTTAAGTCTTTTGCTGCCAGGCCCCCCCCCTGCTGTGCCATGCTCTATTTTGACGATTTGGGGTGGTTCGGTATCCACGCCAAATTTGCGTCCTTTTCTTCCAACATCCTCCACCAATGGTGACAAGACAAAGAGGGGCCCGTAAAGGGTGTAAGGAAAAACCAGAGCCAAAACCTACCCAACAGAGGAAAGGAATACAAAAATTCAAAAGTGTGGTGGGACATAATGTAAAACAAGTGGTCTCAAAAACGGTTGTAACGGGTACTTGCACACCCAAAAGTAGATCACATGGCACTCAAATCGAGGTGGTATCAACTGTGCAAGGCGTGGGTTCAGACAGCATGATAGATTCTCTAGAAATGATAGTAGCAGACATTTTTAAATCCACACTCCAGTCAATTCAGGAGTAAGTGAATGAACTACTGGTTTCTAGAACTAAAGACTTGGACGAGCATATCAAAGGTCTAAACATGGGTCTATTAGAGCTGGAAGTAATGATAAAAAAGGGAAACAATATTTTTAAAGAATGCTATAAAGTGATTGATTGTGACAATGTGCCCAGTAGAGGCTTATCTGTGGGGAGTGTTATTACATCATCTGTGTCAGCCGTTCCCCATAATGTATTACCAGCCCCAAGTGTTTCATGTCAACCCCCAATCGAGAGGGGGATTACTTGTAGTAAATCGAGTGGGAGTAGTGTAGGTCTCACAGGGCAGATCACTCTAACATCAACTTTGACAGCCTCCCCTCATAACCAAACATCAGTCCCAGGTATAATATGTCACCATGTATCTGAAAGGGGGAAAACCTGCAATAGAGTGGGAGCTGGTAGTGACAAACAGCACATAATGACAGGGAACTTGCAAGACACTAGCAATGGCACACCACAAACGTCCCAATTAAGTACGTGTCCACTTAATAACATTCGCCCCAATAATGATAACTTAAGATTGCCACCAGCAACATGCCCATATGTCTTAGTATTAACAGGGGTGCCTGCACTTAGGA
Organism: Lissotriton helveticus; assembly: GCF_964261635.1. Classification (NCBI taxonomy): domain Eukaryota; kingdom Metazoa; phylum Chordata; class Amphibia; order Caudata; family Salamandridae; genus Lissotriton; species Lissotriton helveticus. The sequence continues at coordinate 1,164,962,542 of NC_136067.1, forward strand.
GCGACCAAACGGAATCATGGTACATGCTAAGAAACAAGGTCGTTGACTGGTTGAAAAAGTTCAAAGGTTTCAGCCACTCTAATTTAAACGAGATCATCATGGTCAGAAGAGTGGGGTGGGTGGGCGAACAAAAGAAAGCCATCGAAGGGGACTGTATTGTTGTCAACGTCAAACGCCCTAACACTGTACGTCACATCTTGAGTGTACGAGAAGAAACACACACAAACATACATGTTCTCCCCATGGGTTACTTTTATCGACCACTGACTCAAGGTTTGGCTCCTGGGGCAGACTCCTTGGAACCTTTCATTATCTCAAATAGATACCAGGAGCTGTCATCCCTAGAGATGGTAGAATGACTACTTAAAATGCCGTTGGCTACTGACCCTGAGGACGAGAAGAACCCACACAATGAGTACACCATTGCAGATAGTGGGGCTTCAGATGAGTCTTTGGCATCCTTACCTGTTAGGAGGAAAGTGAGATCAGCCATGCCCTTAGAACGGATTAACCATGAGGGAGCTAATGGTCATGTAGCAAGTATATCAATTACAAGGTATGAGGAGGTGGTCGATTATCATCCAGCCACAACTCTTGATAGAACCCCTGCTACAAGAAATTGTATCCGTGATGTCACAAACAGTGGGTCGTTACTAGTAGAAAAAACCCCAATTAGCCATCCTAACCTTATAGTGATATCCTGGAACATCGCGGTCTGGCAAAAAATCTCTCAGATCCCGACTGGTCTAATTATATAGACTCCAGTGATATCTGTCTGCTGCAGGAAACTTGGGCCCTCGACATACCACACAAAGTAGGGTACAAAACCTTTAATATAGAGGCAGTAGCTTCAACCCGAGGGAGACCCTCGGGGGGACTAACAGTGTGGATCAAAGTGTCTCTCGAAGCAAATATCAAGCAATTATACACAGATTCAGCTGATATTCTGGGGCTGGCAGTTACCCTAAGGGATGGCAGGCGCATTACTGTCTTTAATGTATATAATCAACCGTGTGGGTTGTCAAAAGAGTCTGTAACCCTGGAACAACTGGACAATCTCCTTGTTAATAATGTAGACTCGCCAAGCATCCTGATTGGAGGTGATTTTAACTGTAATTTCGTGCCAATCAAGAGGTTTGGCGATGTTTTTGGAGATGAGGACAGAGCTTATAATATCCCATCCCTATCCTACATGGAGGGAGTGCGCTGCACGACTCTAGCGGTGCAAATGACAAAACTAGTCTCAGTACATGGAATGAGGGCTTGTAATGGCCGCTTTCAATCTGATTCTCCCAAGGCCCCCACCTTTGTTAAAAACAACTCCCATAGCTGTATAGATTATATGCTGGTATCCCATGACATTTGGTCTTATCTGATAGACTTTGAAATTGTCCCAAGGTATGAAAGTGACCATCGGCCGTTGCAGTTGTTAATAAATTAGAGATTGGTTCCTAGTAGTAGCCCAATGACAGAAGTTTTCCCCATGGAGAACAAACCCCGTGATGCCCCAGTAATGAGCAATAATAGGCGCTCCCTTAAATTGGCCAGCCTATTGGGAAATGGGGAGGCATTGTCTAGCATCTATCAACTCTTTGCAGATACATTTTCAAATCATTTATCCCACCCGGCAGAGGGCAATGATTTTATATATGTACATACCAAGTTTTTCACATCCCTTGTACCCTACGTGTCGAAAATGCAAAAAAAAGGATGATGCATAAAATTAGTGCCGTAGGGTCCAAACCTTGGTATAATAAGGAGTGCCGCTTATCTAAGAGCTCACTCCTAGATGCTATTAAGAACAAGACGCCAGAATCGATCAGGGCCCTTAGGAGTGAATATAAGAAGATTCAGCTTAACGCTAGAGCCCTTTGGGACGAGGAATGTTGGGGGGGAACATGCTACTAAGGCTAAGGATAGTGTGGGGTTTTGGAAACTTGTTGCTAATGAGAATAATAGAGACAAAACACGCGAGGATGTGTTTATTGGTGAGCAAACCTGGGTCAACCATTTCACCCAATTATATGAATCCCCAGGAAACAAGGAGCCATCCATTGAAAATTGCTCTCGGATTGTACATAGCACAAACCCCCTATTGTTTAGTCTAGAAGAAACTGAGCAAGCCATTAGCTGAGTTAAAAATGGTAAAGCGCCTGGACTAGACAAAATACCCGGGGACTTATACAAGCATGAGATTGGAGTGTGGGCACCCTACATCAATCACCTTTTTAGGTTTCGACCTGGCGAGGGGCACGCAGTGCCCCTCCCAGATCGAAAACTATTGTCTACAGTAGGGATGTCGGCACCGCCTCTGCCTCTCATTGGCTAGCTCCATAAATGGAGGCTAGCCATTGGGAGACAGAGGCTGTCAATCGCGCTTTCTCTTGAAAACGCGATTCGGGGGCGTTTCTGGTGCTTTTTTAAGCCCCGCCCCTTTGTCCCGGGCCGCGCTGCGATTGGCTGCCGGCCCGGGACACCCCCGTGACGTCATTCCCGGGCCGTGCTGTGATTGGCTGCCGGCCCGGGACACCCCCGTGACGTCAGCCAATCACAGCGCGGCCCGGGACCTGACTTCTTTATTTTACTTTTTCATCTATCTCGTTTGTATCTGTAACGTGGGTATAAGTATGTACATTTCCTCATGTAACGTACTTGGTTCTATTGTGAAGAACTCTGACACCTTTGGGTAAAGTCCACGCTATATAAAATTGCACTAAATAAATTAATAAATACAACAAGGAGGTGCAGACTGGCCACGCCCTTTAATCGCCCCGTAATAACTTTGCTACTCCTAACATGGATGCACGTAGACTCAGCTTTTGAGTTGCGTTGCGCGCGCTCCAGTGTCTGGTGGTTGGTTCTCTGACAGGGACTGTAAAAGAGTCTGCCTGTCGGTTGTCCTATGTCTATTTTGGCGGCGTGCTGGCGCTGAGTGTTTGTATCTACGCCAGGGCAGGCGTGGGGGGGAAAGCGCGCGGGAGCCCGGGCGCACCGAGGCCATGTCTTCCTCCAGGACCCATCCAGAGAAGTTCCGGGTGAGTGCGCTGCTCAGCCTGCGGTCCGACATAAGGCCCTTCACGTGGGTTGGGTCCCTTGTATCTACTACCGGCGCCGCTACTAGTACGCTTTGGAGTCGTATGGCAATCCAGCGAGAAATTAGTCGAGCTCACTGTAGCATGAGGTGCTCTGCTACTCAGCAGCGCTCATTGCTTTACATGTTGCTAGTAGTTCCATTATTTTGGCCCATAGGTTAGCTAAGTCAAAATAAGTCTGAAATGTAATGCATCAGTGAGGATTAAACTACAAAGTTAAAGGAAGTGGTCAAACTGCACAGTCCCCAAATCTGTCTAAAAGTTATTGTGATGATGTGTGATTCTTACAATTGTTACGAGGTGGCCTCTCTGACTGACATACAGTTGCGATAGATTGAAATGAATCTTTTTTTTTTTTAAGACTTGTTACGTCGCTAAGCCAATTGCCATGCAATTAAACATAGCAGTCCATTCCAGCGCCCTTAAGCTTACCAGTGAGTTCGAGTTTTACAGATTTTCAACCTCGCAGGAGAATACTTAAACTATATAGGAGAATAACGATCTGGCCCCATATGATGTTTTCTTCACTTTCGATAGCAACGTTACGGAACATCTCTGGGCGGCTTTAAAAGACACGGTTTTATTTATCTGTTTACTAGTATTGACAATATTTTTGCTTTTAAAATGGTAACAGTATAAACAATTTACAAATGAGAACGCCATTGACTAAAAAACTAGTGCCAGTTCTCCTGTTTTATTGCTACGTGCTTAGTACTTTACGTTAAGTATTTTTGAATATAATTATGAGCAGTGATGTATAACGTATGAACTGTGACTTGTAGGAAAAATGACACATAGGGAACGAAATGTCAGACTCTGATAAATATGATCTACGGTTAAAATCTAGGTTTTGGTATGATTAAGGTGGTTTACATTTACGTTAGGGTATAAAGATTAGGTGTGGACTGACGTCTGTACAAATAACCTCGTAGATTGACCAAATCAGTTAAAAGAATAAAATTCGCCTTAATGAAGCTGGGCAGTTTCGATCCTATGTAAATGGCACACACTGTTCAACCATTGAGAATGTTACGGTACCTTCTGTTTTCCTTAAGGCAGTGATTTTGTGGTAAGAGACAGCTAAGCAGAATGTTCTTTAGTTTCAGTTTGTGAGGTGTGAGTGTCGGGTTAGTAAGAGCAAGTACTCCCAAAAGGAAGACAATGCCATATAAGGTAAGATCTTAAGAATAGAGGAGTGTTGGGACTCCACTATGGAGTGTTGTGTGTTAACATAGTTAAGGAATGTTAAGGGAATAAAGAAGCTTAATAAAGGCTGTTGAACTGGGATGTGGTGGTTGCAGCATGTATTGATAAGTCCTGCTATATGCTGTAACTTGAATAAACTCTTACCTGGTGATCTCCGACTTCATATTGGCAACAAGTTGTTAACACACCAGGATGAGTGAGAGATCCATGTGTGATTCCTGTACCCGGTTTTATTAATACCAGTCGGAGAATCCCCTGCAGGTCTGTTCTTAGTAGAGTGCCTAAGGCAGTGTTAATCTATTGCCTCCAAGACCCTGGGGCTCTCAACAGTGTTCAAATATGCCAGAAAAAGGTACTGTAATTAAAGCACTTTTCTCTAACGAAGGTTCGAGGCATTCCTCGTGCGCTGAACTTTTGAGCGAGGTATTTATGGCTTTCAATGCGAGCTCCCCACACGCAGCCTAGATTTGTGACATTGTGCTTCACGTCACAATGTTGTATGCAGAACATGCCGCCGCCGTCCTTAATTGGGGGCCTACATGCTGTAAAAACTAGAAAATACTGCATATCGACCTACGATGCGATGCGCACACCTCTTTTTCGGCTATTATAAAAGTGTTTCGCACATTCATGCCACATTAAAGTGCCCGCCATATTTAATTCAGTGCCATGCATGCTAAAGCATTTTAAAGTGGTTTGTAATAAATAATTGCAATGGTTCGACACTCATTTGAAAATGGTATTAAATGTTATACATGATAATTTAGCACAAGTTCATAGTATTCCATGCACAACTTCAATAATTGATATTCTCCAATAGCTGAGGTTTATCATGCTTCCAATCTTTTAAAAAAAAAAAAGGATAACCACAGTGAGAAATCCAACCTCAATCAGGACACAGGAGACCAGGTTGGCGCAACAAGAGTCTTTTTATTAAGGTGAAGGTTTCCAGGAAGAAGACTCCAGACACAGCTGGCCGCAGTAAGATCGTTCCTCTCACACAGTGCGCTCTCCTCCGAACGTTCACCGCTGTGACATTCTAAATGATGTCACGGTGGTGTCAACCAAGTGCCAGCCTAACAGGAGGTGGGGAAGAGGGTAAAGGTTCTCCCTAGGGCGGAGGATACCACCCATCCCCCTCCCTACAAAATTGAGAATAAAGATATACAGAGCATAACCAACAAAGTGTAACTCACTTGTTGACCGGATAAAGTTACACAGAACATAAACAACAAGGTGTACTTCACTTGGTGACATAATGCTCCAAATACTTAGGGCGGATAACCTCCCTGCAGCTCGACCTACGAGTAAGGTTGGCCCGTCCCGAACCGCTCGGCTCGGATGGGTCTCCCTTAGAGTGTGATTCACACTCGCTCCTTGTTCTGTTGTCATCATGTGCTGTGGGAGCGGTGTACCTCACCACCCTCTCCAAATCTTTCCTTCTTGTGTTTTTACAGCATTATTAAATATTTTCACAATCTTTGTGGGTCTAGAGAACCAATTTGCTCTGCCTGTGGGTGCTTTAATCTTGACCACATCACCAACTTTAAACTTAATCTCTTTAACTGAGTGCAGTTTATCAAACCTGGTTTTCCTGTCCCTCACAGCTTTGAATTCCCTGTCACGCCACTGTGACTCCCTACAGTGACCCGTCCAACCTTTGTGCCACCCCATCCACCGTGGTACTAGCCTTGAGTTTGGTCTTCTCGCTCTCCATAGTTCAAAAGGGGTGACGCCTGTGGTTTGGTGAGGGGTGAGTCTGTAGGCCTCCAAGCGTTTCACTACCTCATCTTTCCAACTCAACCCACTAGCCCTTGCTAGCTGGATCACTTCCTTGATGGTTTTATTAAATCGTTCGACCATCCCATTAGTCTCAGGGTGATATAGCGCACACTTCTTGTGTGCAATCCCAGTGCTTTCTAGGAAATCTTGCATTTCTTTAGAGCAGAGTTGCACACCATTGTCAGTTAATAAGGTACTAGGCAACCCTTCCCTGAGGAACACTTCTTGTAAGAAATCAATTACCACCTTAGTTGTTACCTCCGACACAAATTTTACTTCCGGCCACCTTGAGTACAGATCTACAAGCACCACGATGTATGGTGTCCTATGTTCACCAGTTAGTGAACCCACTATGTCTAACACCACGTCCACCCATGGACCTACAGGGAGTGGCCTGCACTGCATTGGAGGTGTGTGGTGTTTTAGAATCTTGTCACTGGTAGAGCATGGTATGCAGTCTCTTACTTACCTCTCCATCTCAGTGTCCATACTGGCCACCAGTAGTCTGCATGCAACCTTTGCTTAGTTTTGGTAATCCCCAAGTGCCCTTCGTGGGCCAGGTTGACTAGGCGGTTTCCTAAGATCTCAGGTGGAACCAACCTCGTGCCCCTGAACAGACAGTCGTCGGTGACTGATAATTTGTTTCTGACCATCCAGAACGGTCTTAGTGCCTCTTCTTGTTTGTCTTTGTCTAGAGGTTGGCGAAGCAAGAAAGTGATGCTGTGACCCATGCTAGAGAAAATTTGTATAGCGCTACATATACCCGGCGGTGTCTAGGCACTTAATCAGCTTGCTTATTGCAGTGGATGTATGGTGAGCCATGTCTATGCTTGGGCTTGCATTGTCCATCCCTAATCATACCCCCGCTGTCCGTTCCCGCCCCCCGACCGCTGTCCGTTCCCGCCCCCCCGAGGATATTGCACAAGGTCAAGCAGTAGCGATCCCCTGAGGCGGCTTGTGTCTTAGTGCAGTCTCCTTAGTCCAGCGCCTTGAGGTCATTGTGAAAGGACAAACAGTATCGATCCTCTTAAGAGAGTGTTTCCCTCTCCCGTCCCAATGCTGTAGCGCCCTGAGGTCACTGTGCAAGGAGAAGCAGTAGCGATTCTCTGAGGCGGCTTGTGTCTTAGGAATGCCTCTAATGCTTCAATGCCTTGAGCATTGCCAGGACAAGCAGTAGTGATCCTCTAAGACGGCTTGCTGTCCTGTCTTCCCCGCCCCCCCACCCGCTGTCCGTGTGCCCGATACCCCATCCCGCTGTCCGTGTGCCCGTTCCCGCCCCCCCTCCTGCTGTCCATTCCCGCCCCGAGGATATTGCACAAGGTCAAGCAGTAGCGATCCCCTGAGGCGGCTTTTGTCCTAGTGCAGTCTCCTTAGTCCAGTGCCTTGAGGTCATTGTGAAAGGAGTGTTTCCCTCTCCCGTCCCAATGCTGTAGCGCCCTGAGGTCACTGTGCAAGGAGATGCGTGTGCAGAGTAGGGAGTGTGCAGAGTAGGGAGTGTGCAGAGTAGGGAGTGTGCAGAGTAGGGAGTGTGCAGAGTAGGGAGTGTGCAGAGTAGGGAGTGTGCAGAGTAGGGAGTGTGCAGAGTAGGGAGTGTGCAGAGTGACTAGGAAGTGCAGAGTGACTAGGGAGTGCAGAGTGACTAGGGAGTGCTAGGGAGTGCAGAGTGACTGCCGAGATTAAGCTAATGGCAATGTAAATGACAATGCCATTTATTTATGTTTTCAAAACCAACACATAAATACAAATTTTGTCATTTACAATGCCAATAGCTCTAACTTTTCCAAAGGCGAAACCATTGCATTGTAAATGCTTGTTAATATATTTGTTACCGGTGGTAAATTACCTGATAGCTGGAGGGGCGCAGAAATCATTTTAATTTTTAAATGGGAGATAGAGGTGTTCCTTCTAACTATCGACCCATTAGTCTTTTAGATATTTTGCAAAAAATTTATGCGAGGCACCTTTTAATTCGTATAAATCAGTGGATTGATGAGCATGAGATCTTTACCAAATTCCAAGCAGGTTTTAGACGTAACACCAGCACAACCGATCAAGTGTTCAGATTTTGTTGCATTTGTTGGAAATATGTTTTTTTATTAACCCCTTCGGTGCTCATGACGGAACGGTTCCGTCATGAGCGTCGGTTGGCCTGTGCTCATGAAGGAACCGTTCCGTCATGGGTCCATAGGTTCTTTAGAACCTTCAGCACCGCAGCGGAATTCGCACAGCACTGAAGGGGTTAAAGGGACACATTTATGTAGCTTTTGTTGACCTTAGGGCAGCTTTTGATTTAGATTTGCGGGATCGTTTATGGGACTGTTTGTCTGCAATGGGACTACCAGACTGTTTACTCGAGCAGATCAGAAGATTGCATAATACCAACTTTGCAAGGATACGCTGGGGTCCGAATGGGGAACTAACTAATCCTGTTCCATTTAGGCGGGGAGTCCGCCAAGAGTGCGTGTTGGCCCCTACTCTCTTTTCTCTATATGTCAATGATTTTCCAGCATATTTAGATGAGAGTCAAAACGACTCACCTAAGTTGAATGGAGAGAGGGTTCCCGCACTTTTATTTGCGGACGACACCATTCTGATCTCGCAAACCCCGAGTGGTCTGCAAAACCTTTTAAACTCCTTCAAATTGTACTGTGATAAGAAGGGATTATAAATAAACACAAACAAGACCAAATGGGAAACATCACTTACAACAAAACTTTTACAACGCACTGCCATTACAACGCGGTCATTACAACGCAAACCATTACAACTCATTGCGCTGGGGGGCGCTCTAGGATAGGGAATAGGTTAATTTACTATCCAATAACCTTCCCTAGTGTCCACGGGGACTGGAGTTGGAATAGTAAATTAAACTATTCACTATCCAGCACCCAAAAGCGCTATGCGCTGTAATGGTATGCGATGTAAAAACCGCGTTGTAAAGGCATGCGATGTAAAAGTATGCGTTGTAACGTCATACATCCAGACCAAATGTATGGCCCTCAATCCCCATAAATCTTTTAAGGGCCATTTCCTTCTTAACAACAAAAAACTGGAACTTGTATCAGATTTCTCCTACTTGGGTGTCTCTCTTGACTCCAAAAATTCCTGGAAGACACAACTAGTAACAAGCATTTGCAATGCAATAGGTCTCGTATTAAGAAAGTTTGAGCTATTGGTATTGTAAATGACAATTGTTTTATTTAGGTTTTGTTTTTGAAAATAGCGAAATTAATAGCTTTGTCATTTACCATGCCAATAGTTATAACTTTCGCAAATGTGACACCTATAGCATTTGTAATGGAATATGTGTTGTATTTACGTGACTTACATGTATTGATATTACAAATAACAATGGTTTTTAATTTTTTTAAATAATTAATACTTAAAAAAGTTATTGTAATTTATAATGGCAATAGCTTAAACTTTTGTAAATAACATTTGTGAAGATTATGTTCAGTGTATTTTATTGTGACGAAAATCCAAGAACATATGTCAAATATTAACATCTTTTTGTTACATTTGTAATAAACCTTGAAACATTGAGAACATATTTGACCAAGTTGTTGTTGAATGGTTACACAGATTGATGCTGTGGTGGAGCTCAGTGATGTTGTGGTGCCACAGAGTGATGCTGTGGTGGTGCTGAGTGATGCTGTATACTATGCTATGTTTTGTTTTGCTATCCTATGTTTTGTTTTGTTATGCTATGCTATGCTGTTTTGTTATGCTATGCTATGTTTTGTTATGCTATGCTATGTTTTACTATGCTATGCAATGTTATGTTATGCTATGCTATGCTTTGTTATGCTATGCTATATTTTGCTCTGCTATGCTTTGTTATGCTATGTTTTGTTGTGTTTTATTATGCTATGCTTTGTTTTGCTATGCTATGTTTTGTTATGCTATGCTATGTTTTGTTGTGTTGGTATGCTATGCTGTGTTTTGCTATGCTATTATGTTTTGTCATGTTTTGTTCAGCCATGCTATGTTTTGTTTTGTTAAGCTATGCTGTTTTGTTGTGTTTTGTTATGCTATGTTTTGTTATGTTATGGAATGATTTGTTATGCTATGCTATTTTTGCTATCCTATGCTTTGTTTTGTTATGCTATGCTATGTTTAGTTTTGCTATCCTATGCTTTTTGTTATGCTATGCTTTGTTGTGTTTTGTTATGCTATGCTATGTTTTGTTATGCTATGCTTTGCTCTGCTATGCTTTGTTATGCTATGTTTTGTTATGCTATGTTTTGTTATGCTATGCTATGCTTTGTTGTGTTTTATTATGCTATGCTTTGTTTTGCTATGCTGTTTTGTTATGCTATGTTTTGTTTTGCTATGCTTTGTTTTGATATGCTATCCTATGCTTTGTTTTGTTATGCTCTGCTATGCTTTGTTTTGTTATGCTATGTTTTATCCTATGATATGTTTTGTTGTGTGTTATGCTATGTTTTGTTTTGCTATGCTTTGTTATGCTATGTTTTGTTGTGTTTTGTTATGCTATGCTATGTTTTGTTTTGCTATGTTTTGTTATGCTATGTGTTGTGTTTTGTTATGCTATGTTTTGTTGTTATGTTATGTTATGCTATGGTTTGTTTTGCTATCCTATGCTTTTTTTTGTAATGCTATGTTTAGTTTTGCTATCCTATGCTTTGTTTTTTATGCTATGCTACGTTTTGTTATGCTATGTTTTGTTGTGGTTTGCTATGCTATGCTTTGTTATGCTATGCTATGCTTTGTTATGCTATGCTATGTTTTGTTATGTTTTGTTATGCTATGCTATGCTAAGCTTTGTTTTGTTATGCTATGTTGTGTTTTATGCTGTTTGTTGTGTTTTGTTATGCTAAGTTATGTTATGTTTTGATATGCTTTGTTATGCTATGTTTTGTTATGTATGCTGTGTTTTGTTATACTATGCTTTGTGTTTTGCTATGTTTTGTTATGCAATGCTTTGTTTTGTTATGCTATGTTTTATCTTATGATATGTTTTGTTGTGTATTGTTATGCTATGTTTTGTTTTGCTATGCTTTGTTATGCTATGTTTTGTTGTGTTTTGTTATGCTATGTTTTGTTTTGTTGTGTTTTGTTATGCTATACTATGTTTTGTTGTGTTTTGCTATGTTTTGTTATGCTATGTGTTGTTGTGTTTTGTTATGCTATGTTTTGTTATGTTATGGTTTGTTTTGCTATCCTATGCTTATTTTTGTAATGCTATACTATGTTTAGTTTTGCTATCCTATGCTTTGTTTTTATGCTATGCTATGTTTTGTTATGCTATGTTTTGTTATGCTATGTTTTGTTATGCTATGTTTTGTTATGCTATGTTTTGTTATGCTATGTTTTGTTATGCTATGTTTTGTTGTGTTTTGCTATGCTATGCTTTGTTATGCTATGCAATGTTTTGCTATGTTTTGTAATGCTATGCTATGTTTTGTTATGCTATGCTAAGCTTTGTTTTGTTATGCTATGTTGTGTTTTGTTATGCTATGTTTTGTTGTGTTTTGTTATGCTAAGTTATGTTATGTTTTGATATGCTTTGTTATGCTATGTTTTGTTATGCTATGTTTTGTTATGTATGCTGTGTTGTTATTCTATGCTTTGTGTTGTGCTATGTTTTGTTATGCAATGCTTTGTGTTGTTATGTTATGCTATGTTTTATCCTATGATATGTTTTGTTGTGTTATGCTATCTTTTGTTTTGTTGTGTTTTATTATGCTATGCTATGTTTTGTTGTGTTTTGCTATGCTATGCTTTGTTGTGTTTTGCTATGCTATTTCTTGTTTTGTTATGCTAGGTTTGGTTTTGCTATCCTATCTTTTGTTTTGTTTTGCTATGCTATGTTTTGCTATGCTATGTTTTGCTATGCTATGCTAGGTTTTGTTATGCTATGCTGGTGAGGGTGTGTGAGGGTGATTGAGGGTGTGTGAGGGTTAGGGGGTGTGAGGGTGAGGGTGTGTGAGGGTGAGGGTGTGTGAGGGTGAGGGTGTGTGAGGGTGAGGGTGTGTGAGGGTGAGGGTGTGTGAGGGTGAGAGGGTCGTGAGGGTGAGTGAGGGTGTGAGGGTGAGTGAGGGTGTGTGAGGGTGAGGGGGGTGAGGGGGTGTGAGTGTGAGGGTGACTGAGGGTGAGGGTGTGAGGGTAAGGGTGTGTGAGGGTGAGGGGGTGTGAGGGTGAGGGGGGGTGAGGGGGTGTGAGGGTGAGGGGGTGTGAGGGTGGGTGAGGGTGTGAGGTGGGTGAGGGTGTGAGGGTGTGTGGGTGCGTGAGGGTGAGAGGATGTGAGGGTATGTGATGGTGAGGGTGGGTGAGGGTGAGGGTGGGTGAGGGGGTGTGAGGGAGAGGGGTGTGAGGGGTTTGAGGGTGAGGGGGTGTGAGGGTGACGAGTGGGTGGGTGAGGGTGTGAGGGTGGGTGAGGGTGAGGGTGTGAGGGTGAGTGGATGTGAGGGTGTGTGATGGTGAGGAGGGGTGACCAGAGACAGACAGAGGCCACTGGAGACAGTCAGAGAGCAGCCTAGACAGGGGAGAGAGAGCGGAGAGAGGGAAGAGAGAGCGGAAAGTGAGAGGGAAGAGAGAGTGAGAGGGGAGAGAGAGTGGAGAGAGAGTGGGGAGTGTGAGAGGGGAGTGTGAGAGGGGAGTGTGAGAGGGGAGTGTGAGAGGTGAGTGTGAGAGGTGAGTGTGAGAGGTGAGTGTGAGAGGTGAGTGTGAGAGGTGAGTGTGAGAGGTGAGTGTGAGAGGTGAGTGTGAGAGGTGAGTGTGAGAGGTGAGTGTGAGGGGAGTGTGAGAGGGGAGTGTGAGAGGGGAGTGTGAGAGGGGAGTGTGAGAGGGGAGTGTGAGAGGGGAGAGAGGGGAGGAGAGTGAGAGGGGAGAGAGAGAGGGAAGAGAGCGGAGAGAGGGAAGACAGAGTGGAGAGTGAGAGGGGAGACAGAGCGGAGAGTGAGAGGGGAGACAGAGCGGAGAGTGAGAGGGAAGAGAGAGCAGAGAGTGAGAGGGGAAAGAGGTCTGACACTGAGATGAGAGCGGAGAGTAAGGGGGGAGGTCTGACACACACTGAGACGAGAGTGAGAGAGGTCTGATACTGAGACGAGAGTGCAGGGACAGTGACAGCAGAGTGCGCTCTGACTCAGAGGTGAAAGGCGGGTGAGTGCGCCGGCGGTCGAGTCTCCGGCGATGGTCGGGGTCCGAGATGAGACAGAGGCCGGGACTCAGCAGTGCTGCGCTCTACCGGTTGCTCTACCTGTTGGTAAAAATCACATGGGTATTTCCAGTAAAACCTACGTCACTAAGCAGGGGCAGAAGTGTCAAGTGTTCGAGGAGTTCGTGAGCCATACACTCTGGGGGGCATGCCGCCATGTGGGGCAAGCCGGAGCGGATCCCTTTGAAGCACGGCCTCGCAGCCGTGCTAGAAGTGTGTGTTAATTAGGGGGAGGAGAAGTGAGGCCAAGTGTGCTGGGGAATTCGTGAGCCATACACTCTGGGGGGCATGCAGCCATGTGGGGCAAGCCGGAGCGGATCCCTTTGAAGCACGGCCTCGCGGCCGTGCTAGAAGTGTGTGTTAATTAGGGGGAGGAGAAGTGAGACCGAGTGCGCTGGGGAAGCAACAGATGGCTTTAATTTAAAGCTCTCAGAGGCAGGCGGCCCGGATAAAAGCGCGGTCACGAGAACTCATGCACTCGTCGAAATCCGCTTTAGTTAAAATTTTTGGTTACACCGTAATAGGTCTCTACGAGACCTAAAAAGTAAAACCATTTTTAATCAGAACACCCAACCTATTGTAAGACGCCATGGGGCCAGCTTAAACAAATCTATAACACCAGCTCTGGAAGTGTTCAAATTTAAGGCACAGGCTGGTGCCTTATATGGTGCCGAAATTTGGGGTATGAACGCGGGGAATCTCTTTAAGAAAACTGAGAATAACTTCTACAGAAGTATTCTGAGATTGCCCACACGCACCCCACTCCTACCCCTCTTTTTAGACCTTAATATGAAGCGTACGGACGACCTTGCAGTACTCCGTCCACTCCTACATTGGGTTAGACTATGGAGTACTCCAGATCTTGCAGATTATAAAAGTGGTATTCTAGAAGTGAAGAACCTTGATGCTTACAACACCAACCCTTGGTTGAAGCATGTAAAAACTTGGTTTATTCAAATTGTTCTTACCCACTTCTGGGAAAACCCTGCACTTTTGACACAAAGCTGCAAGAAACGTGTAAAGACAAGATTCTGGTCCTATATCTCTCATAACTCCCTAAATGATAACTCTTGTGGTTCGATCACTAGTAGTTTTCTTAACTTCAAAAGCGCACCACACTTTGAGGAGTTTTTAGATGAGATACAACCTCCGCTTGCAAAAAGTCTGTACCTAAAATTTAGATACGGAATACTTAAAACGAATGTAGTTCTAGCTAGGTGGGAAAAGCAAACCGGGCCAACAAAAAGCTCGAACTGTATATGTTGTCAGTCCAATCTAAGAGAAGATGAGAAACACATACTGTTGTTCTGCACCACATACGACATAGCAAGGAGACGATGGATCAAGCCCTTGTGTAATGCCTAAGGTATTCATTCAGGATCATCAAAACTGATACTAGTCGTCTTACTGGGTTCCGTGTTAGCAGATTTTTATTCCTTGTAAGTCATTTACGCAAGAAGCGGGGGTTGGAGTTGTAGCTGTTCATCTGGCCGTACGCCATGCAGAGGTTATGTTGTCCTGACTGTCCAAGGAATAGAGTTGTCAATTTCTAGGATCATTCTCTATGGTGCCACTTAAAAGTTTTTTATCTTGTATTTTACCATAAATTTTATATTTTATGTGCCTTTTTAATCTATGAATCATTACTAATTTGATGAATTATACTGTATTTCAGCTTCCCAACAGCATATCATGTATACATTTTTGTATTCAATGTGTAAAATGTACTGTTGTTTTTATGTGTCTTTTATGGCCAGAATGCGCCGAAATAAAGATCGAATGAATGAATGAATGAAAAGGCATATAGGTGTGCTTATGGGTGGTAGCTTTCAATGCGTTCCCTTCCTTATTGGTAAACTGTAGCTGTGTTTGTTATGGCCTACTTGTGGAGGCTTCGTGGACTCCCCAAGTCACCAGTCCTGGATTAATAATACTCCTGCACGTATTTGACATCCATAGCTCAGATGGAAAGCTCAGAACTGGTTACGTTTCTGCACCACCGATACCCGTGGGTGTTGTCAGAAAAGGGCCTGGTTGCCTGCGAGTTTCACCGATGCCGCCCTGGGTTGGGGCCGAAGCAACACTGAGTTTGGCGCCTCTCGCTTCCAGGCTCCGGCAGAAGGTGGGTCGGATTCCTGGCCCTGAGTGTAACAGGCCCTGGTCGGGGCGGAGACTACTCCTGCGTTCTGTTAAACTGCCACTGCGGTCTGAGCCTAACGGAAAGTTGCTCTAGCAAAAAGCTGTCTTATTGGAAATACCTGGATGTGTACTGGCATGGTGTGACGGGGCATGCAGTACGAACAGCGAACGTTATGCTTGGTGGGAGTCTACTCCCCTGTTACCTGCTGCTTTTCACTCTCAACAGCGGTCGGACCCCAGTTGGATCGACGGGCAGGCATCCCATTGGCCCAGCCTGGACGAGGACGGCGATCCCTTTAAGACACCATCGTGGGCGGGCGCAGCTCCGCCCCTCGACGACCCGGAAGGAAGGTCAAAAGAGAGCCCGGCCAGGGAGTGGAGGGAATACGACCCGGAAGAGGACGAAGCAGGAGAACCGAAGCAGCAGACGGCCAGCCGAAAGCGAGAGGGAGAACAAGGACGAAACGACGAGAATTCCGGACCTGAGACGAAGCCCGGAGGCCAACGGTCCCACGACTCGCCCTGCCACGCACCCACGGGAGGGGCGTGGCTTCAACAGGTACAGGTACAGGTACGGGGACGCGTGGCGGGTTGGGTGTCTAAAAGGGTCCAACCTACGGACTGAGTGTGAGAGTGAGCACCTGTAGTCGGATTCCTTCCATGCACTCGTCCCCCCCCCCCCCCCCCCCTCACGAGCATGGTCTTGCACTGAGTGTATCAAGTGATCACCCTCACTGGTGTCCCTCACCCCCGGCCCCTTCCTGAGAGTACAAGCGACGGACTGACGAGTTCTCTCTTTTCTCTTGATTTCATGTCCCGGCGAGAGAGAGAGAAGAAGAGACGAAGACCGTCCTAGGTGTCCCGAGAAGCATCCTGGAGACCTCGAGAAAACCCGCATTTGACTCTGCCGCATTTGCTCGTGAACGAGCCGACAGAGACGTAGCTACATTAAAATAAAACCCTCTTTACGTTCCCTACTAAAAGACTCCGTATCTTCTTTGTCCTCGACCCCCTGGGACCCAGTAGAAGCCCCGGAGCATAGCATAGCCGACGCCCCCCTGGGACACATGGACAGCACTCTCACTCCACAGGCGTATGGAGTACATTATGGAATACCAACTTGGCAGTGGGCAGCCAAAACATTGAAATAATTACTGCATTACGTATAAGCAACTTTTGAAACCCTATCCCTTTAAATCTTGTACGGTAAACTATTTAATAGAAAAAGAAAGCGGTTAATTTACAGTTTATTCGTTACGTGAAGTGAACCCGAACCAGTTGGGGAGGTGGAAAAAAGCGTTTGTGGGTCACGTCCATAATTTCACACTCCATGTATCCTGCAGGTGACGGCCCAAAACTATCTTTATGTTCTGATTTTCCTAGCCATTTTCACACTTATCTGTTAAGGAAGTTACCACAGTGTTTTTAGAGTGATATAATGTCAGGCTCCACTGTTGCTTTTCTTCAGAATTGCGCTGAACAGCCTATACCATCCCCCACGTGACGTACCCAAGAGTCCGGATTATAGTCACAGACTACTAGGATAGTCAACTGAAGGAAGGAAAGGTAGGGGGCAGCAGGGAAGGAGACCTGAAACGACAATAACGTATAATAAGTACTGTCTTTCAATCAACCTTGTGATCAATGTCCGCTCTCAACCCCTAAGTGTAACCCCTATGTAGCTCTATCCCTACCTGTAAAGAAAAAGTGAAGGCGTAAATCAGGGATGAGGAATGAGGTAGAATCAGTGATTCATCTACTGTAATAGAAAACACATAAACAAACAGTTTTACCAAAATAGACTATTGAATACATATCATACATCTATTCTGCTTCCTATAACCACACATACCTATATGTATAAGAATACTCGTCTTTGCAGATAAATCAATCCCTCTGAATCTCCCCTCAATCAGCTCCCCTGTATTTAGAACATAAGGAGAACAACAATCGTGAAACCATGAAAAGGAAATAATAAAGTGCTTTAGGTTAATTATTCTTAACCTGGTACAATGTACTTAGGGCCTTGAAGGTCGGGTGTCTCTAATAGTTCCCATTCACAACACCTCCTTCTAGAAATTCCAAGGGGGAATACCAAATATGATTGAAGCCTCAACCAATCCGTACTCAGTTCGTGGGAACACCTCAAAGTCAGCAAGCATAGGTTAACTCCAGTCAGGCAACATCACAGGGAAAAAAGAGTGTTCCAATCTGCTCCCCGTCTTTTCTGTGCAACTGAATGGAAATACTCGGCAACACTCAACAGTACCTGAAAGTGTCCCTTGTTTCTCGACGAGATGGGACTCATCTCCAAAATACTTTAATCCGTACCTCTGGTACCGCTCCCTCCAGAATACACTTGTTCAGAAAATGAGGCAACGCTTACCAGGAAGGTGAACAAACCGGTCTCCAACTCGAGAAGAATTATCTGCACCGCCGCTGCCGATGAGTGTGTATTTACATCCGGTATTGCGTGCCGTGCGTCGAGCACGCAACGTCCTCCCCGGGCATGCCGGGAATTGTAGTTTTCCGCTGCAAGTGGATCGCTCCGATGCCGGTCAGCGATCCAAATGATCGAAACCTGACATATAAAGGCAGAATATTCAAAGGTAATTGAAGGTCAGCCTTACATTTTGTTTTTATTTTTGTCGTCTGTTGGTGAAGCATTAGGTATTATTTATTTATTTATTTTTATTTATAGTGTTTTATATAGCGCGGACAAGACCCGTGGGTATCAGAGCGCTTTACATATGAGATTACAGATTGTCATTATATAAGCAATTATAACAGCAAACATATATGGAGGTAGAAGGCGATATACTATCTAGGATGGTTACAAACTGACATAGGAGGTTAATAAAATGACATTATAGTAGCAATTAAAACAGCAAAACAGATATGGAAGGTAGGAGGCAATATGCTATCTAGGGTGATTAAATAAATATATTCCTAACGCCTCATCACTTAGCGATAAGTGGTGCATATGGTTTAGGTTGTGTCATAGTCGTACAGTCAAGTTCGATGAGGTAGGATTGTAAATTATTATCAGAGCAATGTCAGAGTAATTACCAAAGGGTAGAATGGGTATGGCTAGTTGTAACGATCATAAATATTCACATGACAAGGTGGGGGTAGTATCTTTGGTGTGAAACATAGTGCCGATAACACCTAAATATGAGGTAGCGATAGGGTGTACAGCCAAGGCTTGAGTGGATAGTCATAGCTAGAGTGGTTAGACATTTGTCTTATTGGTCTTCCAATTGTTTATGATGGCTCCCGTCCTCTTTGGCGTAAAAAGTTTGTGCCACTGGTCTGTGGTCATCTCTATGTAGGGTATTTACACATCAGATGGCTTTTCAGTTCCCTTTTAAATGCTGCAATATTTTGAATCTTCCTGATATAGGGTGGGAGTGAATTCCAGACTCTGGGGGCGGCTCCCGAAAAAGCTCGGTCATAGGTCTTTTTTTTCCGGAAGAAGGCCGGCCGTAGTAGCAACTCTTTAGCGCTTCTCGTTGATCTGTTACCTCCCGAAAGCTTGATTTTCTTGGCTAGATATCTCGGCGTGTTGTAGTGGACCGCTTTGTGTGTGATACAGGCCATCTTCATTTTAATTCTAGCATCGTAGGGTAACCAGTTTAGTGCCTTCAGGTGGGAAGATATGTGATCGAATTTCCTCGTTCCCGTGATAAGTCTTGCCGCTGCGTTGAGACAGGCTTTTAGCGGAGCAGTGGATGTTTTTGGTAGGCCAGCTAACGTAGTGCAGCCATATTCGATCCTTGAGATAACTAGCGATTGGATAGCAAGTTTTAGATCTGCTTCTGAGATAAAGGGTTTCAGTTTCCTTAGATAGTTCAAATGGAAACGGGCGCTCTTAGCCATTGCATTGATGTGTTCTTTCATGTCTAGGTTCTTGTCTAGTGTAATTCCTAGCGATTTGGCTGAATTAACAAGTGTCGGAGTGCAGTTAAGCGCCGTCACCATTTTAGCCCATTCCTTTACCTCTGGTTGACTCCTTGTCGGTGAGATTAACAGGAATTCTGTTTTGTTGGCATTAAGTTTCAAATGGTTGGCTGTTAGCCAATGCAACGCTTTCTTTAGGGTTTCATTCATAAGGTCAATGTCATCCCTGCAGGCAATCTTCATATATATTTGTGTGTCGTCTGCGTACATGTGGTAGGAGATCTGTGAATTCCGAAGAATCTCTGTGAGAGGTTCTACATATAAGTTGAAGAGATCTGGGGATAGCGTTGAACCTTGAGGGACCCCTATTGTGTTAGGGCATGGGGAGGAGATTGCTTGGTTGACCAGGAATAGCTGAGTCCTGTTCTGCAGGAAGGAGTTAAACCACTTCAGAACATTTCCAGATAAACCCATCCTGTCATGTAGTCTGGTCATCAGTATCTCATGATTTACCGTGTCAAATGCTGATGACAAGTCTAGTAGAATCAGTAGGCATGCATGATTTTGGTCAAGGGCTTGTAAGGCGTCATCAACAATATGTAATATCGCAGTTTCAGTACTGTGTCCTGTTCTGAAACCTGATTGGCAGTCATCTAATAGTGAGAACTTAGCGATGTGTTGACTCAGTTGGCCTTGCACGCATTTCTCAGTAAGTTTGGCCAGTAAAGGGATGTTGGTCACTGGTCGATAATTATTTGGGTCAGTTGCATCCGCTGTCGGTTTTTTGATGATGGGAACTACCTGCCCCATTTTTAGGCAGTCAGGGAGGGTCCCTTGTGATAGTGAGGCATTTATTATCTCGGTCCAGATTGGAACTAGAGTGTGGCTGATTTCTCTTACACATTTTGCCGGTAGCGGGTCTTGGTAGTGGTTGTTGGGTCTAAGTTCCGCTAGAGTTTTGGCGATCTTTTCCTGGTTGTATAGTTCGAATGTATCCCAACTTGCCTTATTTTTTGTTGGGGGATCTTCCGTTGTCGCGTTCGCCTTATTATTGGTAACGGGATGGGTCGTGAGGTTAGCCGCTGCATTTGTGAGCTCAGCTTCTAGCAGTTTAGTTTTATCCATGAAAAATGAGGAGAATTTCTCACAACTTATGGGATTCTTTGGGTTCTCTTGGGCCGTTTTGGTTAATTTGTTTGACTGTTGTTTTAGGATCTCGAAGAGTTTTCGAGGTCTGTTTATGGCATTGTCCAGTTCAGCCCTTATAAATTCTTTTTTGGCGCTAGTTATCTTTAGATTATATTGTTTTCTTGTTTTTCTGAGGGCCTTCAGTTCGGGGGAGGAGGGATGTTGTCTCCATTTCCTTTCTGCCATTCTCAGTTTTCGCCTGTCCTCGTTCAAAGCCTCATTAAACCAAGGATTTTTGGGCTTTTCCGAGACACTTTTCAGTTTTTGAGGTAAGGTGTCATTGACTATATTACCGATTGAGGTTATGTAATGATCAGTCAGCTCCTTTACATTCTGCTCGTTAATGCCTGGCTTCAGGTCTTTCTCACATCTTTCAACCAATCGTTCAATATTAGCTTCTTTTGTATCTCGTATCAGTTTTTTGACCTTGCGAGGTTGCGTGTTCCTGCCCTTTTTCATTGTCGGTATCACGAATGTTATGGCGTGATGATCAGACCAATCACACGGGTCTATGGCGGTGTTTGAGATTTCTTTGTTTCTAGAAATTATCCAGTCTAAAGTCGCTCCTTGTGAGTGAGTGGGCTGGGTGCATATTTGCGAGAGGTTTAGCTCCGTGAGGAAGTCTTTGATTGAATTGACCATATTATCATTGCCGTCGTCCCAGTGGAGGTTAAAGTCACCTAGGAATATGTTGTTGGCATCTGGGTTAGAGTTAGCAGTTATGATCTCCATAAGATGCTCTGTGAACTTTGCGTTATCTCCCGGTGGGTGGTAAAACGCATGTAGGTTGCAATTTTGATTATTTGGTGATCTTATGTTAAGACCAAGGTATTCACATGATTCTATATGGTCGGATTGGAATTGGTTGACCTCTATCTCTGAGCGATGGATGCACGCTATACCTCCTCCCACTTTCCTGGGTCTGTCCAACCTGACAATGTTGTATTGTGGTGGTACTAGAAGATCCATGGTAGGAGAGGATGATTCAATGAGCCATGTTTCCGTGAGGATGGCCAGGTCGATTTCTTTGTTGAGGATTAAGGCGGCTATGTCTGATGCGTGTTTATTTGCCGAGCGACAGTTAAGCAGTAGGCTGTTCAGTGTTTTCTGTGAGTTGACGCTGTTTCCATTTTCTACTACGGTTGTATTTACCTGGATATGTTGTAGGTTGTGGTGGATTGCTTTCCTATCATTCTTTCGGGACGATCTATTCGGGTCAATAGGTACAGTTTCGATAGGTACAGTTTCGATAATCTCTTCCTTTCTCGGAGCCTGTTGTTCATAAGATCGAAGTAGGGCATGAGCTACTTCTTCTGGAATGGGGTTGGTCCGGTTTGGTCGGTTGGGTCGGAGTATTAGATTCTGGATGTGGGTGATTTTGGAATTCGTGTTTACCGTCATCTCCCAGATTTTCCCAATTGTCTGTGAAACTTTCCGCGAGTCTTGTGCCATGTTGCTTATTAGTTTCTTTAGCTCCTTTGTTTCTTTCTGTGTTCTGGGTAATTTCTTAAGTGAGATAGATCTGGCAGTCTGCGTTCTGCCATTTGCTCTCCTCTGAGCGTAGTCTGTTCTCGTTGCCACATAACTTGACGTTGTATCCTTACTTTGGTTGTGATTCCTGATTCTGTTGAGGGTGTCATCATTGTTTCTTATATTGTTAGGTGTAGGGGGTGTTTTTGTAGGTATGGATCCGTGAACTTCTAGTCTCGTATTCGAATGGGGTTGGGGAGGGTGTGTAGCCTCTACTATGTTCCTTTCATGGTTCTCATCATAGGGGAGCTCACTCTGATCTGAGCTACCCTCTTCCGTTGGAGTGGCCACGTGAGATGGCGGCAATGGTTCTTCTCTTACGGTCTGGTTTTTCTCTTCAATTGCAGTGATATTATACACCGTTATCTTTCAGTCTCATTCTCCGGTGTTGCCATCTCCGTAACAGATAAAGCTCCGGTGTTAGAGATTTGATTGTCCAGTGTTGCCATCGCCGTAACAGATAAAGCTCCGTCGTTAGAGATTTGATTGTCAGTTAAATTGACATCTCTAGTGACAGGGTAGTTGTTGTAGGGTGTGATATCTGGTGGGGTCATGTTTTGTTGGTGATTTGGTCTTACTATATTATGTTGGTGATTAGGTCCTACTATGGTTTCCTTTAAAGTTTGGAAGGTTATCTCAAATTTCTCGAGTTCTTTGTTGGTTGCTTGTATCAGCACTATTCCCGTTTTGTATATAGTAATGCATAATTCTGTATTACCTCTTTTGGTTATTGAGGTCGTTATTTTTGTGCCATGTGGTATATTTTTTACCATTTTTGTGAACAGCATTTTTGTAAAGATATCACGCCATTTAGCGGTTTTGTCTGTGTAGAATATCAGGTCGTTCATCATGATACCTTTTAACTCTATCAAAATATGGGTCCGCAAACAGAGTGTCCGGATTTTTTCTCAGTGTAGTATGTTTGAATTTTTTGGCAGCATTCTTGGATAGGGTGGAAGGATATTCTATATTCTTTGCATGAGACCCGGACGTCCCTCGGTATCTTCCCTCCATTTCCGCTTCGTTTTCACGTTGGGGGTCTCCAGAAGCCTTTAGGCTATTTGTATTGCGTAGTTCCCCTAGAAGCCTTTGACTATGTTGTATTGCGTAGTTCCCTGCTGGAACACACTACACACTTTTTATTTCAATATGTCAGTGATGCTAATTTCGCTGCCAGAGGCGTTCTTGGGGCCTTGTATTTGTGGTATCTGGTAACACTAATTACAGTTGGCCCTTTATTGAGGTATATCGGTTAAAAACTAGATATTCCAAGATGTCTGCCGTTTTTGTACTTGCTAAAGTCAGGGGACTTTTCTCTTTCTACTTATTCAATTTGGTCCATTTTCCCTTTCTCGCCTCATATTATCTATGTTGTAGGCTCCTTTCTCTGTGTTTCTTTGTCCTTTTTCACTTTCTAGTCACCAGGTTGTTTACTTCCTTCGTTATTCAATTGGTCCATTTTCCCTTTCTCGCCTCATATTATCTTTGTTTTAGGTTCCTTTCTCTGTGTCTCTCCTTTTTCTTTGTCCTTCTTCACTGTCTAGTCTCCACGTTTGTTTACTTCCTTCATTGTGTGCAAGTTAAATGTCTCGCGCGGCCGCCATTTTAAGGTCAGGCGCGCCGCTTCGAGTGCTCTCGCGTAAGCTTTATTCCATTCCGCTCTCCTCTCGCCGTGTCTCTCACCCGCTGGCTCTCTCCACCTCCAGGTCTCCTTGTCGTCGCTCTTCCTCATCCGTTCCTATCTCCAAGCCTCCAGCCGCGCCGGCAGTGCACACTCACCGCTCCTCGCGCCGCACCGCTCCCAAGGCCAGCCCCCGGTCCCGGGGCCCCCGTCTCAGTGGTGCGCTGCAACCAGCGTCGGCGCCAGGGCTGACCAGCGCTGCAGCACCTCCCGAAACGCCTCCAGGGACATCCAGCATCTAGGGCAACATGGACGCCTCCCTTTCTTCGTGGCCACCGACACAGCGCGGGTCGAGCACGTCGCAGTCAGACCTCCAGGCAATTGATCCAGGCAATTGATCCTCCGTCCAGGCGGCCCGGTCGATCCTCCAGGCCGACGATCCTCAGTCCGTCCAGGCGGTCCGGTCGATTCTCCAGGCAGACGATCTTCAGTCCAGCAAGGAGCAGTCTCGATGGATTCTGGTTTCTCGTCACCCGGTATCTCCAGGTAAGTTGGCGTTTGTTCCTCGTGTTGTGGGGGGGAAGGTGGGGGCGCAGATGGCTTTTTGCTTGGGTTTTTCTGGATTTAAACTAAAATCTAGTTATCCCTAACCCAGGAGCTCTTACAGAGAGCTCCTATGTAGCGGCCATCTTGCCAGTCAACGTGGGTAGCCAGTCAAGGTAGTAGCAAACCCCACCATTGCACTTGCAGCATAAACAGCGCCACGTTATTACTGCACATTTGTGTGGGTTGAGCTAATATGTATTTGTAAGAACAACGAAAATGGTTATTTTTTATTTTATATTTGGATTTGATGTGCTTTCCCGTTTTGCTTGAATTATATGCCAAAGTAGGACAGGGTAAAAAAAATTGTGCTGTGCTATAGGACCTGGCGACATTTGTCGTGTACGTCATACATATTCTACATAAGCGAGAACTGCCAACAATGTGTTTTTGATTACTCCAATATCATTAGAGATAGTTGAGTCATCTTGAGTACCAACATCATTTTTTCCCCTCTTGAACAGTGTTACCCAAATTAATTGCTTTTCTAAATATATTTATTCCGAGGTTAAAGTTCAAAATTAAACCAGTAGTTCTTGAATGTTTAGTTGCACAAAAGCTCGCTTGGGTGTTTTACTATATCCCATAATGCTTTCTCAGTGATGTAGTTTTCCATTGTTCGATGCACCCCTTAAGTGTTTTGCTGCCAGGCCCCCCCCCTGCTGTGCCATGCTCTATTTTGACGATTTGGGTTGGTTCGGTATCCAAGCCAAATTTGCGTCCTTTTCTTCCAACATCCTCAGGATTATAAAGGTTACTAGGGTTATGTGGATTTACCTGGAGGGGATTGAGAAATTAGGCAAAATACAGCGACGTTTTTTTTTTTTTGTGGGGGAAAAATGGGACAAAAGTGCTTTGGAAGAAAGCGTCTGGTTTCTTCCCTGCAAATGATATCAGCGAAGGGTTTGTCGTGCTAAAATCACTTTCTCCCCTGCTTTCGGGAACAGGGATACTTTTGTCAGAAAACCAGTATTTTCTACACAGTTTTGACATTTTACTGGGACAACGCCTATTTTTCCTATTTCCAACCTCCTTCCAGTTAGTGGTAGAAATGAGTGTGAAACCAATAATGAATCCCGGAAAGCTATACATTTCTGAAAAGTAGACACAATTATGAATTCAGCAAGGGGTAATTTGTGTGATCCTTCAAGGTTTTCCTACGGAAAGTAACAGTTGAAATACAAGAATATTGAAATTTAGTTGAAAAAGACAGCCATTTGTGCCTACATTTTCACCTGTAACTTCTTTCAACCATGGTAGATTTTTGAAAGCTGTATACTGTTATATCCGTGGGACCCATTTGGTTGCAGAGTTATATGAGGCTTGTAGGTTCACCAAGAACCCGCGGTACCCAGACCCAATAACTGAGTTGCACCTTGCAATGTTTTTTCATTGTGTACCGGGCATGCAGTAATTTTTTCGGGTTAAATATAAAGACTGAAAAATCGGTATTGAGGAAACCTACGTATTTCTCAAATTGGGACAAGATATGGAGTTTAGAAGCAGTGGTTATTGTGCATCTCTGAATTTGTGCGTACCCATATTAGCAGGTAAATTAGAGGGTATGGTTCAAAATGACTTATTTTTTACAGACTTTTACATTTGGAAGGCAGAAATGCATAGAAAGACAAATAGTAATAACACTTGTTCTACTCTTTTGTGTTTCCCTAAGTCTCTCGATAAAAATGGTACCTCACTTGTGTGGGTAGACTAGAAACCCGACAGGAAACTGCCCAAAACGCAGCATGGACACATTGCATTTTTCCAGTGAAAATATAATTTTTTTTACAATGTGGCTAGCTGTGGATTTTGGCCCCTAGCTCAGCTGGCACCCAGGGAAACGGAGCAAACCTGTACATTTTTGAAAACTATACACCCAGACGAATCCATGATGGGGTAACTTGTGTGGCTTTCACTAGGTTCGGTTACCCAGAATCCCTTGCAAACCTCAGACTTTGTCCCAAAAACACATTTTCCTCACATTTCGGTGATGAAAGTTCTGGAATCTGCGAGTAGACACAAACTTCCACCCACCCAGCATTCCCTCAGGTCTCCTGATAATAATGGTACCCCACTTGTGTGGCACCTCTGTTGCTTCTTTCTGCATCCTTCTTCCCTTTTTTGCATCCCTCTTGCCTCTTTCTGCTGTTCTCTTGCCATTTTCTGCACCTCTCTTGCCTCTTTCTGCACTTCTTGCTTCTTTCCACACCTCTGTTGCTTCTTTCAGCAATTCTTTTGCCTCTTTCAGCAATTCTTGCCTGTTTCTGCACCTCTGTTGCCTCTTTCTGCACTTCACTTCTTTCTGTACATTTCCTGCCTCTTTCTGCACCTCACCTGCTTCTTTCTGTACCCCTCCTGCCTCTTTCTGTACCTCTCTTGCCAGTTTGTGCATCTCTCCTACCACTTTATGCACCCTTTTTGCACCTCTGTTATTTCTGCAATGCTCTTGCTTCTTTCGGCACCTCTTTTGCATCTCTCATGCCTCTTTCTGCACCCTCTTCCCTATTTATCCACTTCTCTTGCTTCTTTCTGCAATGCTCTTGCTTCTTTCTGCACATCTCTGGCAAATTTCTGTAGCCCTCTCACCCCAT
Source organism: Lissotriton helveticus (assembly GCF_964261635.1). Taxonomy (NCBI): domain Eukaryota; kingdom Metazoa; phylum Chordata; class Amphibia; order Caudata; family Salamandridae; genus Lissotriton; species Lissotriton helveticus. The sequence continues at coordinate 1,164,989,374 of NC_136067.1, forward strand.
GCTGTACTTCTGTTCCTTATTTCTGTACCTTTCTTGCCTCTTTCTGTACCGCTCTTGCCTCTTTCTGCACATCTGTTGGTTTTTTCTGTACTTCTGTTGCTTCTTTCAACACGTCTCTTGCCTCTTTCTGACTTCTCTTTTTGCACCTCTCTTGCTTCTTTTTGCACCTCTGTTGGTTCTTTCTGCACCTCTCTTGCCTCTTTTTGCACCTGTTGGTTCTTTCTGCACCCCCTCTTGCCTCTTTCTGCACTCCCTCTTGCCTCTTTCTGTACCCCTCTTGCCTCTTTCTGTACCCTCTCTTGCCTCTTTCTGTACCCTCTCTTGCCTCTTTCTGTACCCTCTCTTGCCTCTTTCTGTACCCCTCTTGCCTCTTTCTGTACCCCTCTTGCCTCTTTCTGCACCCCTCTTGCCTCTTTCTGCACCCCTCTTGCCTCTTTCTGCACCTCTCTTGCCTCCTTCTGCACCTCTCTTGCCTCCTTCTGCACCTCTCTTGCCTCCTTCTGCACCCCACTTGCCTCCTTCTGCACTTCTCTTTCTTCTCTCTGCACCGATCTTGCCAATTTGTGCATCTCCTACCTCTTTCTGCACCTCTGTTGCTTCTTTCTGCATGTCTCTTGCTCTTTCTGCACCTCTGACTTAGAGGTAGTTTTACCCCCCCTGCTCTATTGTGTACTAGGGCCTTACAGGGGAGGGCATGCCAATCACAGGGGTACCCAAGCCCATAGTGTACACTAGTGTATGTAGGTGTTTTCACTGTATTCTAAGTGTCTTTCAGCTTTTACTGGCTCCGGGCCTTGTTAGTCAGTCAGTTACCACCAGTACCAGTCAGCAAAAAGTTGGGGGCACGGGATGACTTTGCGACAAGGCCCCTTTCTGGACTTCTGTTGCCTTCTTTCTGAATTTCTCTTGCTTCTTTCTGTGCCTTTCTTCCTCTTTCTGCACATGTCCTACCTCTGTAGGCATAGATAGAAATTACCATCTAAAAAACCTTTTAAATTCACTAAAAAAACCATAGATTTCAGGGACGTCATAGTTAGAAATTAGCATTTGAAAAACCTTTGAAATTCACTGAAAAAAACATAGGTTTCAGGGATGTTATAGTTAGACATTTCACTCGTACAAAACCAGAGAAAATCAGGTGTTCTAGTTAGTTGAGGTAACTATAACTCGCGCCCCCGCAATGCACTGCTGATGACGTCACATATTACATCATTCATGACCTGGTCAGTGACATCACCGATGACATCATCCACGTGATAATCTGATGCACCTCCTCACACCCTAATATAACCTTTGATACACCTACTCTAAAATACAGACTACCATTTTCGAAATCAAGGACACACCAATACCAGTTACTACATCCCCACTCACTGATTCATAGGAATACACACACATCTCATTCACCCATACAGTCACTCATACATGTAGTCACTCATCAATACAGCACTATCATATACACTCATAAACCTATACTAACACTCCCCTCACCCACTGACACAAACACTCAGGCACCCATACAGATACTCAGACAACCAATCAATAACCCATATAGACACTCGTGTAGCTACTCGCCAACCCATGCAGCCGCTTACACACCAACAGACAGACTGATACATTCACACAATTTAGTCACTAACTCATGCATTCAGTAAGACACGTTTAATCACTCACTTATACAGTCAGTCACGCACCTACTAAATCATCCATTCAGACCGTCATACAACCACTCATTCTTCAATACAACTTGATGTGTGTGTGTGTGTGTGTATATATATATATATATATATATATATATATATATATATATATATATATATATATATATATATATATATACACGTTTCTGTGTCCAATCTTGTGGGTTCCAGAAAAAAGAAGGCAGGCACACTGGTATCCGGTTTCTCAATTTAATAACACCAAACCCCCCTCACCCCTTACAGACGCGTTTCGCCTTAGCAGGCTTCGTCAGTGTAACACAGTGCATGGTTAATGTCGCCATTTTTAAAGCCATTTGCCCCTTAACATTTGATAAACATAAAAGAAGGACATACATTCTACAGAATTGCAGTGGCCATCTTGTAATGTGCAAATAGCATTAATATCACAGGCTAAAAAGTGGCGAGTATTGTGAAAGTGCTTAGTGCTGATTAAAAACATATGGATTAACCATTATATGTACAAAAATTTATTTTGTTTATGTACACAGCAACAATGACTTTTTTTCAAGTATTGCATTTATAGCACTAGGGGATTCTATTTTTCTTTTTCTTTTTCTCCCATTATTTAAAGTGCAAGATGGTCGTTATTAAGCCCTGAATGGGCAATTTCAAGAACAGTGCAGACAGTTCTAGTAAGGACAGGTTGTCTTTTGTAAGAAAAGTATTTTTATGTATACAGATTAACAGGGCAAGTAGGTGTCTTTAACTGATGCTCATAGTACAGGGCTTAAAGATGGACCCAAAGTTCTTCATTATTGTTTAGCCCCCAAGGAGTCCTGGTTTTAAGACTGATGATATACTTTGACTCCAGAACACGTAGGGATTTCTCCCTGTCCCCACCTCGTTCTGATTTGGGTACCTGATCCATGCAATAAAAACTAAGTTTTTCCCGCTTGCTTTGATGGTGCTCAGCAAAGTGGTGGGCAACGGGATAGGATTTATCTTTATTTGTAATTGCCTGCATGTGCTCAAGGATTCTTAGTTTTGCTGGTTTTATTGTGCTGCCGATGTATCGCAGCTTGCAGGGACAGGTCAGGCAGTATACAGTATACTCTGAATTGCAATTGAGTAACTGTTTGATTTTGATGTTGGGTTTTCTTTCGCCTGTTCGATTAGGATGTTCCAGCACTTTGCCACTGAATTTACAAGCCTTACATTTAAGACACGGAAAAAAGCCAACCACGTTTGACACCTTGATGGGTAGGACTGATGATTTAAAATGGCTATGGACCAAATGGTCTGCCAGAGAGGGACACCTCCTATGAGTTATCAGAGGTCTCTTTGGCAGACTGCCTTTCAGCGTTTTATCAGCAGTGAGTACATGCCAGTGTTTTTGGAAGATGTTAACTACATCCGCTGATTTGGTACTGAATTCTGTTATCATTCGTACCTCGTCAGGTGCCTTCTCTTTCACCTTAGGAGTCAGGAGGTCCCTCCTGTTCACCCCAGAGGCTTTAGTCTTAGCTTGTTTGAGGAGGTCGTTGTTATACCCTCTGTACTCAAACCTTTCTTGTGCTTCCCTTATGGCGAGTTTATAGTCCTGGTCCAAAGAACAATTTCTCTTTAGACGTAGGAACTCGCCATAAGGTACATTTCTCACTAGACTTTTGGGGTGGTACGAGTTGGCGTGTAGAACCGCATTACCCGCCGTAGGTTTTCTATACAGGCGGGTTTGCAGGATGTTATTATGTACAAACACTTCCAAATCCAAATAATTGATACTGGTAGTACTGATAGTACTTGTAAACCTTAAATTAAGGGTGTTAGTATTCAAGATTGTAATGTACTCTTCTGCTGACTGACGGTCACCATGCCAAATTATGAACAGGTCATCTATATACCTAGTCCACATAAGAATTTTTTCAGTCCATTCCTGATTGGAGTCCTTCCATGCCTCATGTTTCTCCCACCAGCCCACGAATAAATTTGCGTAGCTGGGGGAGAAACACGAACCCATGGAAGTCCCTCTCTTCTGATTATACATAGTCCCATCAAATAAAAAATTGTTGTTGAACAAACAGAATCTAATCATAGACAAAATCATGGAACTATGGTTCTTAAAATGTTCAGGTTTAAGATCTAAGAACCATTTGATGGCAACAAGACCCTGTTCGTGGTCAATACATGTGTACAGGTTGACCACATCTAGTGTGATCAACAACATTCCAGAGTCCCAGGTTATACTGTCCATGACACTCAAAAAGTCTTGGGTATCTTTAAGGTAAGATGAAAGATCTTTAACAAAGGGTGCAAGGTATGAGTCTATAAATCTGGAAGTGTTTTCAAGAAGACTGCCAATAGAGGACACTATTGGGCGTCCTGGAGGTCTTTTAGCATGTTTGTGTACCTTTGGCAGATGGTAAAATGTTGGTACAATTGGCGCTTCACATTTCAAGAATAAGTACTCATCCATTGTTAGCATACCTTCTTTCTGCCAGTTGTCTAACATAGTGTGGAAAGACAAGATGCTTTTATTATACTCAGTTCTCTGTATGGGAGTGTAGCAATCTTTGTCTTTCAATTGTCTATGTGCTTCCGTAAGGTAATGCTCACGATCAAAAATTACCACGTTGACTCCTTTGTCCGAAGGTTTAATTTCGATTGTTGTATCTTCTTTCAACGACCTAATGGCTTGCCATTCTTTTTTTGAAATATTCGATGTTTTGTGATTTATTTTATTTCTTGTCCCCGACGAGATTTTGTCCAGATCTTCCAGAACTGCTTCATTGAAGAGATCAATCGCATCATAATTCGTAATGGGCAACTTCTTTGACTTTCATGGTGCTGGGGTCACGTTTCTGTGTGACGATGGCCTGTGATGGCATCTCGACATTGGGCATGTTATTAGTTATTTCTTGAGTAGGTGTTAAGAGTAATTCTGCCAGTACTTCGCATGTTTGAGTCTCATTTTGGCTAGCGTTAGAAACATCAGAGTTCACTTTGGTAATATTGTTTTTCCCAGCTTGAAGGACATTTTTTTTGAACTTGAGTTTTCTAATGTACTTGAATAAATCGATTCGCACTTTCACAGGGTCAAAGTCACTAGCTGGGCAAAAGCTTAGGCCTTTTTTCAAAATAGACACTTCCTCCTCAGTTAGTACTCTTTTGGAGAGATTAATGATGTTATTTTCTTGTTTGTCTATTGCCTTTTGCGGTTCAATCCGCTCCTGTTGACTCTCGGAGAGCTCATTGCTTGTTGTCCCGCACCTCTTGCTCCTCTTGCCCCTCCGCGTCCTCCTCTTTGATTTTGCTGGGGCGCCGGAGGGTGATTCCTCTGTTGGGGGCGTAGACGAGTCTCCTTGATCACCTCGAACTCGTCGAAAAAAGGGACCTCAGCTGTCTTTGTTTTTTCTTTTGTGCCTTCCGTTTGCTCGCCTTCAGAAACTTCAGATTCCTCAGTATCTTGAAAAAAAAAAAAAAAGTAAAAAAAAAAGTATGTATATGTATGTATATATAATATACTATAATTTTTTTCACACCCTTCCCCGAGGGGAATAAAAAGGTCGCACTCTGACTTCGTTGATTCAAAGCTTGTGCAGGAATTTATTTTCCAGTTTTAAACATGCTCTTTCTTTAGCATGAAAACAAACAACCAACGTTTCGGTCTCAGCCGAGACCTTGCTCACGGTAACGCCCCCCTTCCTCTAACACAGTTTTAAACGATATTCAACATAATTTCCTGTTTTTTACTGCGAGGGCATTATGGTAGTTGTAGTGTACATGTTTTTCTTAATTTCATTATCACAATTTCACACATATTTTAGATGTTGCTTAGTCACACCTTATATCAATGAATAAACCCTCTTTTTATTTATACATGGCAAGATTGTTCCAAACGCTATCAAAAAGTTGTCCTCCTCTAGTGGAGTATGAACCACATCAATTAATTCTTATATTATTATTTGATACACCATATTTTTTTCTTTTTTGATTTTTTTTCTGTGACTGTATACAAGGGGAAGAACCAAATAGTTTCTTTTACAACTCTAAATGCAAAATTAAAAAAAAATAATTTTAGATCATACCACTCAAACTAATTAAAGGAGGCTGTAGTGTAGTTCCTATATTCCCAATAGGCTCTGCGCATTGGAATAATATCTTCAATAGTATAGACGTAGGACAGAGGTTAACTAGGTCTTCTACTGTCGATATTAGACTTAAGTTTTGTGTGCCAGCTAGCTCAGAGTTCACTAGAAACTTTCTCGAATAGGCGAGGAGGGTTTTAACCTCCCTGGATAGACAAGAAGGGATTTAGTTTCTGACAACCATAGAACATGACAACTTTGCTCTCCCTGATCAAGAGTATATCTCTAGAGTCGTGTGAAAACAAAAGACAGCTATTTTATTCAGTCAATACGTGCATACTTAGTTTCACCAGATTGTAGAGAAAAGAAGAGACGGGCGTTTTCAATAAAAGGTGTTATTTATTGATCAGTCTCTTTTCTCATACAAGAGAAATGAATCGCTACGAATGCAATACGTATAGTTAAGTAAAGTGCATACAGTAAAAGCAGGATTATAAAATAATACTGTAAAAGCATTGATATGGTTTCTTAGCCATATGATACTTTAAAATGGATAAAAGATATACATACATATATACATTGACTAATCGTACTCAACTGGTGCTTCTAACTACGCCTACCCCGGTGTACCTGACCTAAGCCTAATACATGGGGGGGAGTAAGTAAGTAGCAGTTTAAGTTAAGTTTGTTTTGCCAAGAATCTGACTCAAGAATTCTCTATAAGGGTTTAGTCAGTTCAGTACCTGGGATTTAGAAGGCTGGAGGGCTGGTATCTCTTTCTCAGGACTCGGTATCCCAGTCACCCGCGAAGGTGGGCTGGAAACGCTGGAGGCTGGATTTCTCGGCAAGAGAAAAGACAGCGTCTTCCTCAGCGCGTCAAAAGGGGAGGGGCAGCGTCCGTGGGCTCTCGCATCAGCTGGGCTCTCCGGCAAGTAGTCACTGCTCCAGGCTCATCACCACCGTCTCTCTGCTTAGGGCAGCGTTGGTATATTTATACCTGAGAGGTGCCGGGTTTGACGTAAGGATGGACATAAGACGTCAATAAGGATGTCACTAGGAACTGATCGTTCCTGCAGTGCTTTACAGGAGTTCTTGGACTAAATCAAAACATAGCAGGCGGGGATTTCCCAGGTTGCTCGAGGCTTGGTTTTGTTTAAGAACTCGGTGTGCTTTCTAGGGGGCTGGAGGAATAGTGCTTGCTTAATGTGACAGCATACGCAAAGACTTATTTATGAAAACGGGTTTCTGTGCCGTTGTGTAGATATTAGTGAATTATAACCGGGCAAGGGTCAGAAATAGGAGTATCGATACAGGTCCCTAGATAAACATACTACACCCACTCCACGAATTCATGTCCGTAGTTACTTAACCTAAGCAGTAGTAAAACATAACTAATAGTGCATGTGTATACTGAACCACCCCAAAATACATTATTTGCATTTCAAAAATGGCATAATCGAAATACACGAAAATGAGTATAGGTACTGTATGCAGTCAAGCAGTGTAATCATTCAAAAAAGGATGCACATTTTATATCAGCATGAATGATTTGCGAAAATAACACATGAAATGGCTCTTAATACAGAAAAAAATTGCGAGACCACTTCATCACATATAAATACAGTTCTCGGTAAATATGCTAGAGGCTGAGGTAATGTATTGTCTCTAGAGGTCCTAAAAATAGAAGCTCTGTTCTCTAAGAATAGTTTTACTTTAAGCAGAGGATGAGTGCCGAAAAAAAAGTAAATATTTGGGGAGTCGAGAAAATAGCTTAAGTTTTCAAGGGAAGTGGAAAAAAATAGTTCCGGTAGCTTTTGTTTTTCAAGCTGAAGGCCACATTCAGAGTTCAGGGAACGCTGTGTGCTCTTTTGCTTAAAGTTATTCCTTTTGTTCTGGGGAAAACATCATTTCAGACAAACTTTCAAAAAAACAGTTTACCGCCTCAGGTGAAAGTTCGACCAAGTTGGAGAATTTTGCTACCATGCAGTCTTGCGCATGTTCGCTTTCAATGATGTTTTGATCAGTACCGCTTACAGAAGGCCGTACCTGGTTGATGCTGCTCTCATCTTGTACTTCACTACCCTTCAATCGTAGTGGTGAAGTCTCCACGAATGCCGTCATCAGGATAGGTAGCCTCTGGGGACAGCACGATGCATGAGCCTTCACTGGACCCAACAAAGTATCTGTATCCAATGGTACTTCTGATTGTAGTGTGAGACAGGTGTCCAACACGCATTCTTCGCCGCATAGCATGCACCTCAATACAGGTAAGACACAATTCTGCCATATGGGTCTGAATGAAAGAAACCAGGTCATATTCAGATCTCTTAGCCGGGCTAATCCAAGGACTTTAGTTATGCGGTCCCGATAGCGTATAGCTAGGATCGTTTCTTCCATTGTAGCTGGAGTCTTGTCTGTGACCTGGTTTGCCATAACGAATCAGTAGTAGCAGAAATAAGATGCCTGCTACGAGTCCCAACAGGAGTGGAAGTCCGCCAAAGACAGAATGAACAAAATTAGGAAAAATACCCAGGACTGCTTTGAATGGGGTTAACAGTCCCGAAAAAACTGGCTTAAATACACTCGCGATACCATTCGTATCAGAAATGTTTAAGATTTCGTTTAGCATTTCTGCGAAGTGTAGGGGGCAATTTGTCGATAACAATGCATGTATGTCTTCCGTTGTCCTTGCAACTTGGAGATCATACGTTTCTTTTGATGACGTCAAATGAACTGGTGTCTGTAGGAGCACAGTCTTCATTCTGCTTAAAGTATCAATTCGAATAGAAGAGATTTTCAAACTGGTCCAAATTTTTCCCTCCCTGTCTGGAGTGTCGTTTGGAAACAATACTCGCTCACAACAAGTGACCATGGAACTCACGCTTACTAGATAAGGTTTTCCTGGCAGCAAGCCACAAAATCTGTGATCCACAATTAGAATGTAGCTCCCGTTAGAAAGCCGTCTAAAGAATGGCTCTATTCGAGCTGCAGGTGTGCCGAGCTGGTGACATGAAAGGTTATTTGAAGTCCCCTCACAGGCCCCATGTAAACTTATACCCTGACACAGAAGTATACCACTTAGTGATTTTTCACAATTATTACCACTAAGAAATACACTCTGTCCTTTTTCACTATAACATGTGTGTGTATAAGGTAGGTTCCATGTCGACTTAATATATCCTTTACCCAACCTTTCATACTGGCCTGCCTGTATATACTCTTGGCAGTATCGAAATTGGAAAGTCGTTATCGGAATAGTTATTATCCCATGTATTATCCATTCAATGACAGGTCGTTCTGACATTGTCAATGGTAATCTCTCAAGTTTTTCAATGCTCAGAATTGTATACTCTGCACCCTTTTGTGCCAAGCTGATTTGTGTATCAGTAAGGTTAAAGATAGTGAATAATGACGTTGTGTTGATTAAACGCCAAGGCACATAGCCTGAACGCAGATTTTGTAACATCCAGCCAAGCTGTACAATAGAACGTAATTGAGACTGACCATGTTGTAACATTAGTAAGTCCTGCTCTATTATATCGATTGCAGAGGATACAATACTGTCCAGTGAATATATTCTGGAAGACAGTCATTAACCCGTTGTCCACAACAGAAAGTGATTTTTCCAGATTACTACGGTGTAACGGGGTGTACCGGAGGGCATCGGACTGTACACAGGCTCCGCCATCTCCCGGTGCCGGTCTCCCAAGAGTCCGTTGCCCGCCCAAGGGGAGGCATGACCTAACTCTTGTACCATCCCCCCCTCTCTCTCTCTCTGCATCACAGGACCCGGGTGCAGGCTTGTACGAAGCGGACGCCCTGGACTGGCCCTTTAAATCTGGTGAGGACGCCGAGTGGGAGGAGCCACCCTATCCGACCTGTCCGTCAAAAGGAGAGCCCGCCGACTCTCAGGTGTGCTTGTTCACCTGGAGGTCGGAAGAGTGGAGAACGGATCGGAGTGAAGAGGGAGCTGAGGACGCGAGGATTGTGCGGCAGGAGAAGAGAGCGGGACCCGCCTTCAGAACCACCGGGAGCCGGCCGGGGAATACGGGAGAAGAGGCTCGGCGTTGGAGTCCAGACCCCCCTCGAGAAGAGGAAACGAGCGACCGGGACGACGCAGACTCGGCGCCTGCAGCAGACGGAGCTGAGCCAGGAGGCCACCGTTCCCGCGATCCGCCCAGCCACTCACCCAGGGAGGTGCGTGGCTCAACCAGGTGCGTGACCGGTTTCGGGGCTGGGTGGGAAGGCAACGTACGCTAGGTACGACTCCACGGGACGTCTAACCTTCCCGGTACCCTTTCCTGTGCACATCCCCCCCCCCTCGCACGTTGGAGCACCGAATACAAAGAGCACAGGTGATCCCCTCACACCCTGCCCTGTATTAGTCATTTGTTGGACAGACACCTGATCCTTTCCCTCTCTTCTCTTTGGGGATTGCTGGAGAGCCACTCCGCCTGCCGGGACGGACTCCGAGGGGGAAGAAGCTCCATCCAGAGGACCGGAAGGGACCCGGAAGAAGGAGAAAGTACACCATCGTCGAAGAAGCCGGAGCAGGTCCCCACGGAGACACTCTAACAGGAAGAGCTGTACCGACCAACTCTTTGCTTCAATAAAGCCTCAGTTACCAAGAGTACGACTACTGCCCTTATCTTCTGCGCCGCTTCCCGCCCAAAGCCTAACATACGGTCAATTTCCCGTATTTTCTCTGCTGTTTCAATTTGAGTTACTTTCCAAGCTTCGTTGTAAGCTGCATATATAGAGGCCGCTATGAAACGTTTTTGACGCTGTTTGCGTGGTCCCATAATGAAATCACGCAAGTCAGCACCTTCTTTAAGTAAAGTCAAGTGTTGCTTAATTTCTGCCAGTGTGGATGTTCGTAGCCATTCGAGGCAGAGTTTACCCACACTGTATGTAGTTACAATCCCTGGATGTTGTCGCTGGGAGTATCTAGGGTCTGGCCTGGTCAATGTGAACCCCTGTATTTTATTCAGGAATCTATCTTGACAGTTATTGGTGTCTGTGGGCCAGATCAGCCATTTCTTCCAATCAGGATGTGTTCTGTTTTGGTTTAAAATATGGGATACGTCTATCTCAACATCTGTAGTGCTATTACTGTCAGGTGTTGGTTTTGGAATAGACGGTTTGTTTAAGTCTTTAATTTTGGCTAGGCCAAGACAGGTTGTCTGTTGAATTGTCATTCAAGAATATAATTTGCTCTGGGATCATGCAGGCTCTAAACAATGATTCTATACCTTTGACCTGCCAATCTCTTGTACCCCAGATTGTTTTCGTTTCAATGTTATTGTTCCAGAAATCAAAACCGAAGGTATTCATTTTTTCAACAAATGATTCTGAATAGATTAATTTTGTATTTGTAAGCATGGTTTTCATTCCTGTCTTGTTTAATAGTTTGAAATAAAACGTTTCTGCATTACTTGTGTTAAACCCAGAGAAGTATGAGAATTTATCATAAAATGTTTTTGAACTGCCTTTTGGTGGAGTTGCACCATGTTCCCATTGGTTATAATTAAAAACATTTCTAGGTTGAGCAGATTTATGCAGATAATGGTTACCATAATGGTTGTAACAGTACATCTGGTCATAATTAGATGAACCCTGTAAATAATCATGTTCTGTTAATTTAGCTGACATCACTAGATCTGACATCATATCATTAATACTTTCAAGGTCCCAATCATCAGCGAATGTGCTCGATTTTACAAAGTCACTTAATGAAACCTTAAATTGATGAGGATACTTCAAGAGCTCAACCGGGCCATAGATTTCGTAATCAGTTCTGTCCCATGCTACCCCACCGGGTATATGATTGGCTGTGAAGTTTACTGAAGAAAGTTCTCTTTTCTCAATGTGTGAAGACTTGTGTGGTTTTAGGACCAAGTTGATTTTCTGACTTGCTGTGTCCATTGTAACATATTTTCCCTCAATGAAATGTCCCAAGCATAGTATCATGATAAGCCAAAGTATGAGGAGAAATACACCTAGTGCCACCCAAAATTCAATCCATGGAGAAATCAGATAGGTTTCTTTTAGTTGATGAAAGAGTTCCTTTGCTTTGTCTTTAAAAGTCTTTGATGCTGTCGGCTGTTTCTCAGGTTCGCTCGGATCCTCGGAAAAATCATCGAAGTTGATGAAGTAGCCTGATGCTGTTCTGTCAATTGTTTCAATTGCTTCTGGATTCCTTTTTGTTTTTGGAATTTTCTTTGTTTTATTAGCATAGTCTGTGGTTACATCATTGTAGACTGGTGTTTCTTGATGTAAGATTTTGATTTGGATTTCAAGAGGTTTGAGTTCCATGGCTTTGTTGCATAGTCCTTGTTGATTCACTGTAGGTTTATCAAATGTGATTAGTCTCTCAGTTTGAACCTCTGTGTTTGTAGCAAACTTTGGTGTTCTGCTACTTCTTGGGAGTCCACTTGGCCTACTACTTGTTATCGGCCACATGATTGTGGTTTAACCAGGTCGATGGATACAACTCGGTTCTCCTTTTTACCAGCAAGGGGCGGTAGTACAACTGATCTTGTTCCGTTGATAGCTAAGACAGGTACTGCTTTTCTGTAAGAAGGCCCAAATTCCTTCTTTACCGCGATCTTCTCTCTGACCAGATCCCCGATTTTTGGAATCCAGACAGGCCTTGCTGGGACAGGTGGTTTCTCTTCAGTGGTTGTTGGCTGTTGTTTCAACTTTATGTTGCTCAGGTCTTTTCTTGTTTCGTTTAAGTCCTGTAAGATAGCCAAACGATCTTTGATATCAAAGCATTTTTCTTTAACCACTGAAGTTTGACTATCGAGGTCCTGGATTAACATTCTAGTCCCAAACAATAGTTCGTACGGACTGAGACCTCTTAGAGAATTTCTTGGCAGATTGTTAAGACTACGTTGGACACTTATTAAAAGTTTGACCCACCCAGCTCCCGAACCTAATACCTTTGCCATTATAGATTGCTCTATGCCTCGGTTTTTTCTTTCCACCATCCCGTTTCCCTCAGGAAGGAAGTGATAAGAGTCCCGCAATACAATGCCCATGCAGGCCATCGCCTCCCCCCAAGCTCGCGCTTAGAAGCAGGACAATGTTCAGAATGTAGCATGCCCATTGCGTATATGCCGTTTTAGACTCACAAATCTTTTTATAACAGTTCTGGCGTCAGCCGAGAGCTGGGGTCTACATTTTAAGTGAAGCTAGTCTCTATATGTTAATATGACGCATTTATTTAGACTGGGTATTTTTATATTTTTTTGCTTAGTTCCAATTTTGAGCGAAACGCCATGGCAATACACCGTCTCGGTCGCCACTGCGATCTCTGTTGCAGTCTGGGCAGTTTTTTGCAAATATGTGATGTTGCAGGCTCATTCCTGGCCACCAGTATATTGATTGTAATTCTTCTAGAGAATCTTTAAGCTTGAGGTGTCTAAGACCCTCACCCATATGTGCGTCTGCTATTAACAATATTCTCCTGTTCGCGGTTGGAATTACTCTATCCCCCACTCCAGGGATTTGAGCAAAAGGAACGGAGTTTGCATCTATTATGTATGTATAATTGAGTGGATAGCTGATGGGTAGCGCTGAGCAGTCGCCTTTTGATGACGTTTTCACCGCCAGCATTGTTTCCCCGTCAATGTATTTTTCCGGACGCTTTTTCGTAGCTACGGAAGCCGATTTAGTTGCTTCCGCTGTGGCTGTCTCAGCCAATGAATTCCCTGAAACGTGAACGCCATCACGTTCATGACTCAGTGAATGTATCACGTGAGTCTTTGGTAGTTCTTTCTGTAAAAGAACTACTTGTTCCCAAAGCGATTTTTGCTTAATTGGGGCACCTGTGTCATCTTTGTAACCGTTTTGAACCCATTTCTGCAAGTCGTTATTGTATGATTTGACGCAGTAATATGAATCGCACACTATTAGTGTCGGGAATTTGCGATCCGCAATATCCAGCGCCATTTTTAACGCTATTATTCCAGTTTGTTCTGAATTATTTTCCACTGAATGTGTTTTAGTTACCAGAGGTCTCAAGTTATCTCTGCGGCACACGTTTTTTACAATCTCGCATGTGGCGTTATAGGCTTGTTTTCCCCAAACTGAGGGTTGTGCATGTCCGTCTGTATATATTACACAGGCGTACTGTCGTATGGGCCGAATGTCGATTGGCAGAGGATATTCTCTTTCATATTCTAGATTTTTTAATTTTTTCATTTCCGGGTCAAAATAGTATTTCACTTTGTCTGTAGCAAGAGAATTTTCCCATTGTATCCATTTTGGATTTAATGCCATAGTAGGTAAGTTACATGGGCTTGTTAATGCCTCAAAGGCTGATTCTGCTGTTCTGACTGTAATCCGTCTGCCGTCAGCTTGGTCTCTTTCTCTTGCTACAGCTGTTTGAACCGCATGAACAATGTTTTCCTTAATGCTGAATGTTTTTTCAGCTTCTGTGTACAAATGTGATTTGTATGCTATTGGTAACGTTTCTCCCTCATTAGAGGTCAGGTATGTGAATCCGCATCTCCCTGGGATGACTCGGATTACAAGGTTGCGTGTGTTATCGCGTGTTTGCAATTTTGTTTTAGTTAACATGTCTGTTTGCAATGATCTCAAAATGTCTGTGTTTTTGAGTCCAATTGATTGTTTTAAAATCTGGTTTTATTAGTTCATAGAGAGGTTTAACCCTCTCTGCATAATTTAGAATGTATGTTCTTCCGAAATTCAGGAAACCTAGAATTGATTGTAAGTTTTTCAGCGTTCTTGGTGCTTGGATTACAGCGCATTTCTCTAAGAAATTGTCAGCCAGGCTTTTGCCTTCACTTGATAATTCATATCCTAAAAACAGGACAGTTAGATGGGCAATTCTTGACTTTTTGAAGTTGAATTTGTAACCCTCTGCTGCGAACCCAAGTATTATGGTGTTCACTCTTTTCAAGTGAGTATCCAAGTCATCATCTGTTAGATAGATGTCATCGACATAAGATAATGCCTCATCATCATATATTTGTAGTAACTCTGTTACTCTCTCTGAGAATAATCCTGGGCTGTTCTTGAACCCCTGTGGCAAATGACAGAAATTTTTCTGCGAGCCATTTATTGAGAAAGCGGTCAAATATCTGCTTTCTGGTGCTATATTTTGACAAAAGAATCCATAAGAGATGTTTAATGTTGTTTTGTATTTTTTGCGCACTATGCTATTCATTAGTGCTGCACTGTGTGAGTTTTGTACTGCAAAAGTTTTGCAACATGAGTTAAGGTGTCTGTAGTCCAAAACTAGACGATATGAATCATCTGGCTTGGAGACAGGAAACAAAGGATTGTTCATTTGTGAGGTGCAAGTTTCAATCACCCCCTGGTATTCAAGTTGATCTAAGATCTCCCTGACCTGTTTTTTAGCTTCTTGCTTAATTGGGTACTGCCTCTGTGCAGTTGGTTGAGATTTTAACTGGATTTTGTGAGGAAAAGAGTCCTCATCCCATCCCACATGGTTCTTATATAATGCAGGAGCCTGGGCTACTGCCCACTTTCTTGCAAGTGTATATTTTTTATGTATTGGAATATGATTCGAGAAGGCAGGCATAATCATTTCTTCGCCATGAGGGCACTCCCTGACAAACTCCGGTGGCCAGTCTTTTTCAGCTAAAAGGATGTCATAGCCTTTGGAGAGGTTATCCCAAAATAGACCCCCTATTTTCCTAGTCTTATCTCCCTCTATACGTAATGTTATTTCGTATATTTTATGAGGTTTGCTAACCCTGGTGTCTGCAGTTTCCACCTGAATGTATTCATTCGTGTCCACTGTCTCCAGATGATTCATCAGGATCTTGCGAGCTATGCTCACTTCTGCTGCGCTGTCTAGCATTGTCTGAGCCCACTCTCCGTTTTTCAGCTGTGTCCTCAGGATCCTCGGCATGTTTGATTACTTTAATACTGGCTACCTTCTTTTTTGGAAATTGTAATTTTTTACTTTGACGAGCAGGTTCCTTGTCTTTGGACTTGAAGTGCTCTTCCCTGTGTTCTGACTGCCCTCTTCTTTCCGATTTCTGCGAGGAAGTCTGAAAAGATCGAGATGGACGTGTATCAATATCTTGATATCTATCAGGTTTCTTTAAATTATCCCTATTTCTAAGGTTGTATTTTTTCTCAGAGGGCTCCCTCTGGGGAGACTTGTGTCCTTGGTCCGGAGATCTTTCTCTCCGTCGAGGAGACCTTCCTCTGGACTGGAATCTTTTTTCTTTGGGAGTGGACTGTTTATTTCCATCCCAGCTCTTTTTAGGAGTGTTTAGATTATTTTTAATAAATACCTTTTCAGGATTTTCAGTTAGGTTGGGTTTTACTGGTTTCCCACCCAAACTATCTCTTCCTAATTCTTCATAGGATTTTTCTATGATTCTGGCAAGTTCAAATGGTTGTTCTGCTATATCTGTTTCTTTCAACTTCTGGTGGATCGCCACAGATGCTGCTTCCCCTTTTATGTTTGATAATAATAAAGCTGAGTCCTGCTTGAAGTCTTTCAGTAATTTCATACCCAGAGTTAAAGCAGGTTCTGGACCGTATTCATTTTGAATCTGTCTTAGTACATCTGGTATTACCGCCATGGACGGAACACCATGTGTTTTTGTGTAAATTGAAGCAAAGACTGTGCCCCAAGTGTCACAGTCCTCCACATGTGGTGCGATCCCCATTGGAAGACAGTCAGAATTCTGTGTTTCTCAGGTGGGGTAGTATCCGGAAATACTGCCTCTATTTGAGTGATTTTTTTGTGCTAACCAGAATGGAATTTGTTCCCGCTTTACGGGTACTTTACCTAGACAGGACTGTATGTTCTGTGGTGTGATTTTATTTGTGTTCCCCTGATGAGGGGTCAGCTGTGAAATTGTAATAGCTGGTTGGACTGTTGAAGTCCGCATTACATATTGGACTAATTGTCTGTGTATTTTAATCAGTTGTTTTAGCTGTGCTAAAAGTTCTGGTATTGACATTTTTTCAATGTCTGGATGTGGTGTGTATCTGGCTAGAACCGGCCATGTTGCTTCTGGTCTACCTAGTGGACGAGCCTGGTGATGTGATCATTATGTTTTAGGGCGCCTTTAAACCAGAGCAGGTGCTCTTGGTATTTTAATGGTATTTCCACCTCCTCGAAAGGGGTGTAGATATCCGGTGGTTCCTCTATTTTGTAATAGTGGAACTCCTTTGTTACAGCGTTTGCTGCTGGAAAGTTTATCCATGAATAGAATACCTCTGTCTGCCGATATTCATGTGCCTCAATTACGAATATGACTGTACCACCTCTTGGTGTTAGTCCATTTTCTATAAGTTTAAGTGTTATAGTTTTCCTTATGTTGACCGGGATAAGCATTGCGTCCGGGTCTTGCTGTAGGAGACTTGTGTCATCCGCTAGGAGTTGAGCTGCTATTCTAACTGCCTCCCTTTCTTCTTCATTGTCTGACATTTTACTGACAAGAAGGTTTTTTGTTGCAGATCAGGTTTTCAAGGAAACAAAGATTAGGTGCACAATATTTTGGAACACTGTATACTTCAACGTTGAATAAACCAAAAACTATACATAGAAATCTCTTTCTACTACGTTCCGGCGGATTTTAACCTTTGACCCACTCCAGACGTCTTTGGAGTATTTACGGGAGAAAGGGTCTGTGTGAAAAAGCACGACTGAGTTACTCTAATGTGTTGCGTTGGATTTATCGCCTTACCAAACCGTTGGGCGCCATGTAGTGTAGTTCCTATATTCCCAATAGGCTCTGCGCATTGGAATAATATCTTCAATAGTATAGACGTAGGACAGAGGTTAACTAGGTCTTCTACTGTCGATATTAGACTTAAGTTTTGTGTGCCAGCTAGCTCAGAGTTCACTAGAAACTTTCTCGAATAGGCGAGGAGGGTTTTAACCTCCCTGGATAGACAAGAAGGGATTTAGTTTCTGACAACCATAGAACATGACAACTTTGCTCTCCCTGATCAAGAGTATATCTCTAGAGTTGTGTGAAAACAAAAGACAGCTATTTTACTCAGTCAATACGTGCATACTTAGTTTCACCAGATTGTAGAGAAAAGAAGAGACGGGCGTTTTCAATAAAAGGTGTTATTTATTGATCAGTCTCTTTTCTCATACAAGAGAAATGAATCGCTACGATTGCAATATGTACAGTTAAGTAAAGTGCATACAGTAAAAGCAGGATTATAAAATAATACTGTAAAAGCATTGATATGGTTTCTTAGCCATATGATACTTTAAAATGGATAAAAGATATACATACATATATACATTGACTAATCGTACTCAACTGGTGCTTCTAACTACGCCTACCCCGGTGTACCTGACCTAAGCCTAATACATGGGAGGGAGTAAGTAAGTAGCAGTTTAAGTTAAGTTTGTTTTGCCAAGAATCTGACTCAAGAATTCTCTATAAGGGTTTAGTCAGTTCAGTACCTGGGATTTAGAAGGCTGGAGGGCTGGTATCTCTTTCTCAGGACTCGGTATCCCAGTCACCCGCGAAGGTGGGCTGGAAACGCTGGAGGCTGGATTTCTCGGCAAGAGAAAAGACAGCGTCTTCCTCAGTGCGTCGAAAGGGGAGGGGCAGCGTCCGTGGGCTCTCGCATCAGCTGGGCTCTCCGGCAAGTAGTCACTGCTCCAGGTTCATCACCACCGTGTCTCTGCTTAAGGCAGCGTTGGTATATTTATACCTGAGAGGTGCCGGTTTTGACGTAAGGATGGACATAAGACGTCAATAAGGATGTCACTAGGAACTGATCGTTCCTGCAGTGCTTTACAGGAGTTCTTGGACTAAATCAAAACATAGCAGGCGGGGATTTCCCAGGTTGCTCGAGGCTTGGTTTTGTTTAAGAACTCGGTGTGCTTTCTAGGGGGCTGGAGGAATAGTGCTTGCTTAATGTGACAGCATGCGCTATGACTTATTTATGAAAACGGGTTTCTGTGCCGTTGTGTAGATATTAGTGAATTATAACCGGGCAAGGGTCAGAAATAGGAGTATCGATACAGGTCCCTAGATAAACATACTACAAGGCTTCAGTCTTATGTTCTTAATTACAGTTCAAACATACAAACAGTGTCTTTTATAAATGAATATAAAGTTCCTCACTATGATTCAGGCCATGAGGGGTTATTCTTCTCCTTTTGAAAGTGACTGTGAGTTAGACAATCTTTTAGCTTTCTTGCTCGTCTGTATGTGATGTTTGGTGCCTTTCCCATCAATTTTCCGAGTGTTTTGTCCAACTGTAAGATTTTCCAGTTTCTTTTTAAGACATATCTGATCTGTGTTGATTTTTTGGAGAACTTTGTGATAAACCTTATTGGCTCAGATTAGAAATAGTTACTATATAGCAGTAACATGGATATGATTGGCAATATTAATAACAACCTGTTAGGTGTGCCATCTTTTTATTTGGTTGACCATTCGAGACCTTGTATCAACTTTAGTACATACTTATGCATTAGTATATACTTATATGTGTTTCTACTTTGTGGCTCTGGAACATTCGAGACCTCTTGTATATAGTTTAGTAAATACTTATACATTAGCATATACTTATATGTGTATGTACTTTGTGGGCTCTGGAGATCAGCCCTAGGACTTGTCTGCTTCCGCTTAGGGACTTTTTTTTCTGTTCAACTGCCTCTATTTTACTTTCTTGATAAGCATTTGCAATGCAATAGGTCTCACATTTGCCAGAGTTTGAGCTATTGGCATTGTAAATGGCAATGCATTTTATTTATGTGTTTTGAAAACCTGCAAGCGGTGCTTAAACACGCACTTTGTACTTTTAGCCATTGCTTACGAGAAGCATGGCTGGCAGCAAAAGAGGTGCAGTTACTGCCAGGCTTAGTAAGCAATGACTATGCACTGCTTGCAGGTTTTTAAAAACACATACATAAAAGGCATTGTCATTTACAATGCCAAAAAAACTCCTCACAAATGCGAGACCTAGTGCATTGGTCCAAAAACAAAACAGCAGGCCCTCTGAAGTACCAAGGGGAAACATATTGTAATGTTGCGAAGAATGTAGTTAGGTGAAAAATAGCGCCACTTTTTGCAGACGGTTGTCATTCTGTAGCTTTAAAAAAAAAAAAGAAATTGGCAAAGCAGATAGGTCTTGCCTCCAAAATGTACATCAACTTGCTTTGCCAATAACTTTTCCCCAATCCTATGCTAAGTTATGATGTGTGACCCTGCCAGCCATTTTTAGGTCTCGGCTAAGCGCGTGGAAGCGCGTTCTCGCCGAGAACCTATTGTGGCCGTGTCTGCTTCCCAGGAGACAATCCTGGCCACGCGCATCGCCTTGGAGGCGATTTGAAACTGCCACGCGCACGCGAATGCGCGCTGTGGCCAGGCGCTGTCTCCTGGGAAGCTCAAAACACCACACACGCATGCGCATACACACAGACACACACACAAGCGCGCACGCACATACATACAGAGACCCCCCCCACATACACACACGCGCGCACACACACGAGTGCACCCCCCCTCTCCCCCGCCGTCGCACACATGCATACACACACAAGCACACACACACGAGTGCACCGAGCCACCCCCCCCAGCCCTTTTCAACTTACCAGGTCAATTTCGCTCTCCTTCTGGCGTCGCGAGACGCTTTCACTCCGCCTGCCTCCTCTTCCGGTCCGGACGCAGCCCCGCCCCCGTCACAGGCGACTTTGCCTGACTTCCGGTGAGGCTGCGTAGAAAATAATGCTGGGCTCGTGAGTAACAGTGACTTACTTGTTAATTTTGCCGGGGACCATGAAGTAAAATTTCAGAATACAACATAGAGTACCCCATGGCAATTTTAATGCTGTTCCTTTTCTCAACTGGAACGTATGATGGAGCCAGATGAGAGATACATGTATAAAAGAAATGTTCTTCTGAGTGTGTTCTCTATCTTTTGATGTGATTCTTGTATATTTTGTTACGAGTATGATAGGAGACTAGCAACGGTGGGTGCTATAGGTGGACTGAAAAAGGCATCATTATGGAAAGTTTTTAGAATGCAAATGCTGTGAAATTAAGCTTACAGAGAGGGAAGAGGGCGTGGAAGAGAATGTATACCATTGCACCTAACATTCCAGCTGCACTGGAACTACATCATTGTATGTAATTCTTGTGGTTTTGTCTTTACAATTGTTATTGTTGGATGTCCGTAGTTAACATGATACTTGAAACCAATGTTGAGGCTTACAGGACATGGCCCCGATTGTCACCAATGAATAATAATAGTATTACGTAGTCGACTCTCCCCCAAAGAAATTGACAATACGGTCAAATTTTTCAACTGTTCTGGCTTACTGAAATGGATAAAACTAAAGGCACTGAGAGGATTAAAGTTCATACTGTAGAGTTGTGTATCCAGCAAATCCCATGGTATAACTGTGACAAAATAGCTCAGTGTACCATACCTGCTGTAGAAATCACGTGCAATCTCTGGTAACAGGCAAGAATCACCATACACTCTTTTAGATATGTGTACGATTGCTGGACTAATTATACCATGTCAGTTTCTGATGGCAGTTTATGTGAGCATAGCACTGTGAGTTAATTGTTGTAGAGATTCTGTGTATTATGATCATGAAGCTGGACTGAGAAGATTTTAGTGAGTTTGCTCCACTTCCATTTAACAACTAACCTCATCACAAAAGAGAGAACACACTGAAAAGAACCTTGATAAATATATCTATCTCTCAACCAGCTTGGGCATCTCTACTAATTGCTCACCTACTGTTTCTTCATCATCGAGCCCTCACTGAATAGTGTGTACATCAAAGGGGGCTCAACCTTCATAGTCAATGGAGCTTGGTAAAGGATGGATTGGATGCTGGAGTTAATAAAGGCCTCCAACATCATTGCATTCCCTTTTTAATTTTGCCGGGGACCATGAAGTAAAATTTCAGAATACAACATAGAGTACCCCATGGCAATTTTAATGCTGTTCCTTTTATCAACTGGAATGTATGATGGAGCCAGATGAGAGATACATGTATAAAAGAAATGTTCTTTTGAGTGTGTTCTCTCTCTTTTGATGTGATTCTTGTATATTTCGTTACGAGTATGATAGGAGACTAGCAACGGTGGGTGCTATAGGTGGACTGATACAGTCATTATAACAAGTTCATCCGCAAACCCACGATTAAAAAGCCATGAAAACCCAACATGCATCTGTATAATATGACTTCAAGCAACATTACCCTTCTACACAATCGAACATATCTGGCTCTTGCCCACCAGTGTGCATTGTTTCTGATCTCTCGCACAAAGTCAGAACTTTGCTGATTTACAGCTGGGCGTATCTATACAGGCATGCATGCATTCATATATACATAAATACAAAAAGTGAAGAGAGGGCCACGTAGAAGCATTAGAGATTGGCAGCACAGCTATACCTCTCAAAGTCAAATCCGCACCTGTAGAATGAGGACCTGTAGAAAGTTTCCAGCTAACGTATAACAGTATCTTATTGTCTCAGTAATGGTAGTTGTGTGCCCCCTGGTGGCACTGTACGGTGCTGCTGCTGGTACGCCTCGATCACAGGAGCAGTAGTGAGGGAAGAAGGCCTCAGACCCGTCCATAGTTACAATTTCGTAGTTGTCAGGAATAATTTCTTCGGATTCAGCTTCGTATTGAGGCGGTACATACCAGTGGCTGTAATTTTCTGTGCAATAGCCGGTTTGATTTGCCATTCTTCTGAAGCAGGGTGAGAGCGAGTGTTTTTAGGGGGTCATTTCATTGCAATAAATGGAGATGGAAATATCTGGCAGTGTGAAGAAGGCTCGATTACAGGGCGGGCGAGCAAATGTCACAGCTCTGTTCTCGCCTCGGTCTCTGTTATCCACCCCAGTCTGGCAGCTTAATGCATGCTTTCCATGGCTTGCGGCTTCTCACTGGCTGCGTCCTCTGCCTTATCTTCCACCATCTCCACGTTTGTTTTCTTTCTGTTTCCTTTATTCGTCTTTGGAGAGAACAATCTTTCATGACCAAAGCTTTGTGTTTACAAAACTTTAGGAAAGAGAGAGAGAGTGTGTGTGTGTGTGTGTGTGATGTGTGTGTGGGTGTATGTGTGATATGTGTGTGTGTATGTGTGTGTGTGTTTGTGTGTGATATGGTTGTGTGATATGGGTGTGTGTGTGTGTGATATGGGTGTGTGTGTGATATGGGTGTGTGTGTGTGTGATATGGGTGTGTGTGTGTGTGTGTGTGTGATGTGTTTTGTATGTGATTCGTTTTGAAGCTGTTAATTTGTGTGGGTGCAAATGCAATAGGTCTCGCATTTGCCAGAGATTCACCTATTGGCATTGTAAATGACAATGCCATTTATTTATATGTTTTAAAGAGAAAAAAACATAAATAAAAATGTCATGAGCAATGCCAATAGCTCTAACTTTAACAATGCCGAGACCATTGCATTGTAAATGCTTGTTAATTCACTAATGCAACATGGCAGACGGCCATTTTCGAGCAGGAAATTGTATTGAACAAATACAACTAAAACAAGTCATGCAGAGCGCAAATAAGTACATATATTTTATTTGAACTCCGTATGAGGAGTGGAGCAGGCAGAACTGAGGAGAGCCAGTGGCGGGAATGGGATGAAAGAGCAGATGGCTGGCAGCAGGCCATCATAGAAAATACACTTAATATAACAAATTGGCTGTATATTGTTCTTATTGACTGTTCATAGTGACAATTACATTTAAAAAATGTTTTACGTTGGATAATGAAAATGAACTAAATTTGAAGTTAATAATCATTGTGATCCTTCAGCGACTTAGTAATTTAAAATTGGATTTGCGAAATAAAAACAGTTTTGCAAGTATTTCTATTACCCAAATGATGTTACTCTGTTTATCGGAGTTAGAAGAATGGAAGGCTAGGTCTGCCATACCAAGATTGGACCTCCAGAACACCCCATTTGTCAATATGTGGAAGACTTGTTTATGGCTCACCATTGTGCGCAGCAGTGCCATCTGGGGTGCATCACCCCAATACAGAGCCTAACAAGCTAAGCATGACCCAAGGAACAAAGACCTTCACCCGCCTCCAGCATTCGCCATCTTCAGCTGACAAAAACTGAGCTCTGGGAGGTTCATGAAGACACTGGAAGCCTGAACTGAAAATACAGTAAGGATGCCTAGGTACTGTGAGGGTAAGAACAAATTATGCTTTACTGTACTGAGCTCACTCATGACCGCCCAAAACCTAACTGGTCGAAGGCACGATCTCGGCTTCCAATTTAAAAAGGTGCGCTTTCATGTATTTACCTTTCATTCAATTATATTGGGATGGTCCAAATATAGCCCACATTTGGGAAATACTATTTCCAATTCCGTCAGGAGCCTCAGACAGGCAGGCATTAGCCAATCGGTATCGGCACTGCATTAGTGATGGGAATAGGTTATGGGCCTGCACATCATTGGTACACTGATGCCTGGATATAGCACCGCGATTCCACAATGCCTTTTCCGCCATCTTAGCGATGACGAGGCAGGTGACACGATATGCACGCCCATTCCAGGAAAGAGACTGTTAATTTGATTCTACACTGAAAACAGTTGCCTGTGTGGTTGGATATGAAAATGATATTTCCACTGAGTGCCAAGCAGCCTTTGCGTCAGTGCTACCTGGCATGTCTTTTATCCCCAAATTAAACCCCCGAGTGCCGTGCCTGATGGAGGAGCCGCCTGCACTGGGAGGCTGCATAGTGCTTCTCGTAAGGCAGCCCAGTGACTGGCAGCAGGGGGTCTGCCGGGGGGGGGGGGCGAGGCTGCCCCTGCAAGTAGCAGGCACGGTCAGACCACCCATTGATGCCAGAGACACAACCACTGAGGGTGCCACTCCTGGAGGCCACGGCAGAGCCACTCACTAGAGTGCTCTCACAGATGAGTGTGCCCCGTGTATGAAGTAATGGTGAGCGGGCAAGAGTGAACTGGAACTGATGCAGGGAAGGGGGGAGGTTTAGTGAAAGAGAGGGCCAAGAAAGAGCAAAAGGTTGGAGAGGGTGGCGGAGAGAGAGAGCGACGAGGAGGAGGTGAAAAAGAATGAACGGTGGGAGGGCGTTGAGAGATCGAGTGGACGGGGGTGTCAAGAGAGAAGGAACACTGAGTGGTGGGTCGAGAGAAATCCAACTGTGAAAGGGATCGAAAGAGGATCCTGAATTGCAGACCACCATGAGGCAGGCAGGCCACCCTACCCAACTTGGTGCACAACTGAGCGGGCTAGCGCTAGGAGTGCCTAGTATTCCTTCGGCTCCTTGGTTTTCCATGGAGCTCCGTATGGAGAAAAGCCTATGTAAGAGGCTGGAGCGTGCCTGGCGAACAAAATTATGAACCCTCAGCCAAATATAAAGCAGCACTGAGGAAATTTCATAGCCTGAAGCGTAAGCTCATCAGGGATTACGTTGCAAAGCAGATCAAGTCCTTGGATAATTCCGCAAAAGAAGTTTTTAAGATAGTCCAAGGCTTTATGAAACCACAAGCCCTGAAGAGCACTATTCCCCATCTCTGGCTCTCTGTGAAGATCTAGCTACTTTCCTTCAGACATTTTTAAAAATTATTTATTAATCTTTTCCATCATCGGGATTGCCCGATATGACAACTCCTTCCCCACTGGATACATGGTCCGCTTTCTGCCCGTTTGGGATGGAAGCGTCACTAGGGGAACTAAATAAAATAAAATCAGGCTCTCCGCTGGACCCATGCCTGGCCACATCTTTTAAGGTATTAGCCCCCTGGCTCAACTTCACACTGAACCTGATCTGGAACTCCTCACTTGAGACTGGGGTCTATTCAACTAGTTGGAAAAAAGCTTATGTCCAGCCTATCCTCAAGAAAGAGGATGCTGACCCAGCAGAGCTATAACATTTTAGGCCTATATCTCTTCTCCCCAGCCCCAGACAAAAATCTGGAAAAAGAAGTCTCGAGACCACTCTCAGATTTCCTGGAATCAAACAACCATCTTCACGATTCTCAGTCTGGATTTAGGTCGGGTTACAGCACGGAGACAGCTCTACTTGAAGTGGCCAAATCGTTCCGTGAAACCTTAGATCAGGGTAGCTGTGCAATGCTGGTGCTGTTGGATTTGTCCGCAGCCTTTTGACAAGGTGTCACACAGGATCCTCCAAAACAGACTCCATCATTTAGGAATAACAGGAACTGTTTTGGCATGGTTCCGTTCATTTCTTGAGTTTCGCTCTCAACAAGTGATTCTTCATCCCCATGTCTCTAGTTCCATTCCCCTGATGTGTGGTGTTCCCCAGGGTTCGGCTCTGAGACCCACACTTTTTAATGTTGATCTGACTCCCCTCGCGGCAATTGTCGAGCAATGTGGGGTGAAAGTGGTCTCATATGCCGACGACACACAACTGGTGTTCTCTTTTAGAGAACACAACGAGACGGCTTTCGCCAATTTTAGACCGTGCCTTTTAAACATCTCATCATGGATGGCGGACAGCTGCCTAAAATTAAATACTAATAAGACGGAGGGAGGTCTTATTTTTTAATCAACCTACTCCACCCTCATCCACGCTGTGGTGGCCGACTGAGTAAAATTCGCCTCCGCTACCAGTTCCCTCGGCCAGGAACCTAGGGTTCAAGTTTGACTCTCAACTTACTGGCAAGGCGCAAATTGCCCATCTCTCCTCAGTGTTTTCTGAAAACTGAAGGCTCTGCGAAGATTCCTTTACTTCCTGCCCATGTATTGCAGGAAGTCAGAAGTCCGAGGTGCACGCATTAGTCACCTCTCAACTTGACTATGCCAATAGCCTCTACCTTGGTCTTCCAGGGTACTTGATTAAGAGACTACAGCTTATCCAAAATGCAGCAGCCAGGTTGATCAGGAATGTGCAGTCTACACTGGCTCCCGGTAAAGAGAAGAGTGGAGTTCAAAGCTCTGGTCCTGGCACATAGAGCAGTTAGAGGGATTGGTCCTCAATACCTGGAGCTGAAAATTCAGAAATATAGCCAATCCAGAGCACTCGGATCTAATGGTCAGAATCTATTGGTTACTCCCCGTTTTGCGAAGGCTAGGATCGGTGGCCGTGCTTTCTCTGTAAAAACCACTACCATTTGGAATTCCATGCCTAACCATCTGAGAAATATCAACTCGGAAACTGTGTTCAGGAAAGCATTCAAAACGTGGCTATTCGGCCTAACCCTAGAGTCAACGGTCTAATCTGGTCTCCTTTCCCCTCAGAAAGGATGTGCTGTTAGCGCCGGGACACTTCTGTTGGAGGTAGCAGTGCGCTCTATAAGCTTCAATAATAATAATAAAGTATTACAAATATTGATTTGGGCAGCCACGCAGGGTAAACAGAGAGCGTGTCTGCCATTATTAAAAATAACTCCTGTGGGACGCCGCTCTGCTAATGAACGGGCGCTGCCTGTGGCCCCATTGTAAAAGTGAAAGCGCGCATAGCGCACTGCAAATACAAAATACGAAATTAGAAAACGGTTACACATTATACAAAAGAACATTCACAAACACCCATCACATGAATGGTAAAAAAAAAGTGCTTACCCAATAATTAAAAGACTCTGTGTACTGCCACAAGTAAAAGATCCAGTCTGGATGGGCAGGGCCAAAAGGAGATAGGGCGGTAACAAAGAAGGACTAAAAAGCCTCCCTCCCAATGGAAAGCCAGGGTTCACCATGACGCAAGCCAATGGAAAGAAGTGGCTGAACCTAGACTCCACTTCTGAAATTACAAGAAGCCTTGCAGAGCATGCGTGCTGCAACACTAGGCGAGACCTAATAAAAAAGGACCAGTAGAGGTCAGTAAAATACCAGAATTGCTTTCTGCTGAGAGACTTTCTTTTTTTAAAACATTTTCTGGCAACTGCCTCTATTTAACTTTCTTGATAGAAAACGACCAGCAGAGGTCTGTAAAATACCAGAATCACTTTAGCATTCTCTAGATTCCAGTCCATAGAAATTGTCTTCCCTGAGCACTTGTAGACGATAGTATTTTTTTTAAATCTTGTATTTTCAGTGATATGACCATTTTCAGTGATATGACCACCGAATGCCCTGATTTTATATTAGAAACAGAGCTTTGAACGATAACATTTCCAGCTAGAAGGCAATATTTCTCTCTGTGTGTTCCCATACCTGGGCGTGTCATGCAGTTTGGTGCTTACTTTCCACCATGTTAAAGAACAGTAGATGTTTCAGCACCCAGGCTAATGTGCTGCATAACTAAATACATATAAGGTCCCAAAGGTGAGACCGATTGCATTGCAAATGCTTGTTCTTAAAATTGTCTTATTTGTATCTTTGCATATGTAATAATTTTGTATGTATGATAAATGCCGCTATTGTTCTAATGTATGTTAACTTTTTATGGCTTGGTTGCCGAAATAAGAGTATATGTGTGTGTGTGTGTGTGTGTGTATATGTGTATATATATATATTCACTGAAAAAACCATAGGTTATAGACCATATATAGTTAGGAATTAGCATTTAAAAAACCTTATTTTACTCACACAAAACCATTGAAATTCCATATATAGTTAGTTGCACTAACTATATATCGCGCACCTGCAATCCACTGCTGATCATGTCACATATTACATCATTCATGACATGGTCAGTGACATCACTGATGACATCACTGATGACATCTCAAATGACATCACTGATGACATCACTGATGACAACATCCAGTGACTGTATGTTTCTGTAAAGTTAAAATATATCTTACATATTGAAGAATGAGTGGATGTATAAGTGTCTGGATGAAGGATTTAGTAGGTGCGTGACTGACTGTATGAGTGAGTGATTAAATGTGTCTCACTGAATGCATGGGTTAGTGACTAAACTGTCTTAATTTGTGCATCATTATGTCTGTTGTTCTGTAAACTGCTGCATGTGTTGATCATTAGCTATACGAGAGGCTATATGTGTTATTAATTGCTTGCCCAAGTATTTCTATGGGAGATTGAGTTTGTGTGGGGGTGGCTGGAAGGTGTGTGACTCTATGCATAGATGTGTGAACAGTTTATTCACTAGGTGTATGAGTTCAAGAGTGCATGTGGAAACAGCTACATGGGCAGTTGACTGTGTGCATGAGTGTATTGATGAGTGAATGGATATCTCAATGCTACATGTCATAGTAAGTACATATGTAAAACACAGTACATGTGAGAGTTGGCATATATAAATAACTGTGCATGAGAGCCACCGAATGAGTGAGTGGTTGTATCGATCATTGTGAACTTGTATCAGGGATTGTATAAGAGAGTAAATATGTGTTAGTATATGTTTCAATAAGTAAGGTGTGTTTAACTGTATAGTTGAAGAAATGGAGATGAGATTGTTTCTTTGCATGACTGACTGGGTGTGTGAGTAACTCCATGGATGAGTGGAAGTGTGTGAGTGTCTGTATACACTGAGTGTATCTAAGGTTATATTAGAGTCTGAAGAGGTTTATCGTATTAGCACAAGAATGATGTCAAATGAGATGTCATCAGTGATGTCATTTGAGATGTCATCAGTGATGTCATCAGTGATGTCACTGACCATGTCATGAATGATGTAATATGTGACATGATCAGCAGTGGATTGCAGGTGCGCGATATATAGTTAGTGCAACTAACTATATATGGAATTTCAATGGTTTTGTGTGAGTAAAATAAGGTTTTTTAAATGCTAATTCCTAACTATATATGGTCTATAACCTATGGTTTTTTCAGTGAATTTCAATGGTTTTTTAATAGCAAATATCATAAGCTGTCGAATGTCAAGTACGTGGTAAGTGAAAACATTTTCGTGTTTATGCACACTGATCTGCTTTGAATGGTGCCCCCCCCCCCCTCATTTCTATTAGGAGTACTCTCTCTTTGCAGATAGTGAAAGGTAGTTAACGCAGGTCTTTGCCCCCATTGTAATCCGTCGTGCCTGCTTCTCTCTCCATTTGATTGATTGTTATCCAAGTATTTACTGTTTTAGAATTAGTTCTCTTTGGTTCATTCTCTATTTACAAACAAACACAGAGTCGCAATACTCTGTTTAGTCTTTGCAGATAACGAAAAATCGTGTAAAAAAAAAAGAAAAGGAATCGAGCAAAATCAGTAGGCCACTAATGGGATCTCTTTTTGACCTCGCTAAAATAGAAACATTAGGAACAACCCCTCATGACAAATACAAAACTAGTGAGATGAACTGAACTCCACACAATGATGGCTGCAAAACAGCTCGGCTCCGCCACCCAC
Organism: Lissotriton helveticus; assembly: GCF_964261635.1. Lineage (NCBI taxonomy): Eukaryota > Metazoa > Chordata > Amphibia > Caudata > Salamandridae > Lissotriton > Lissotriton helveticus. The sequence continues at coordinate 1,165,019,346 of NC_136067.1, forward strand.
CCCGCCCAAAATAACGATAAAGAACGGCTGCCATGATTGGTTGCGGAATGACCACGACGGAGCTACGAAATGGTGCTGCTCTCATGCTAACCCCAGCTTCAGTCTGAAACATCCAGAAACACTGTAGACTACCAATTCGATCAGTTCCGGTAGCGCCCCAATGTAACCCGGTAGAGAAGAACTAGCTCTCCCCTCTTTGACTGATGGTTCTTGTTGCCTGTCCCTTCTGTTGTCATTTAACAGAACTATTTAGCCTGCTGAAAGGGGTTGTGTTCCGACCGCTGGTTGGTGGAGACATTTTGACTATATTCTGTACCTGCGTTGTCGCGTAATGCGTCATATGACGCGCCGCGTTAGCGCATCCGGAAGTCATCCGGGGCGCGCAGCGCGTAACGTAAGCATAACAAGTCATGTGACTTGTTAATAAAACTTTTCATTGGTTCATTTTACTTTTCTTATTGTAATGATGAAAGGCTTGGTCATATGACCTAAAAATTACGCTTTTCATTACTTCCGAACATTATTTTTTCTTAAATATATGTTATAATGTTCCAGGCTAATGTACTTTCCCGGAAATTTTACAACTGTCCTGCAAGTAAAATATATTCTTTTTTCGAGAAAAAGAGCGTTTCTTCGTCCCATGACGGAGCCGTTGAGCAAAAGAGGGTCGACCTGCTGTCTTAGTCGCCGATACGCCTGAATATGAGATTCTTATCGATCACTTTATGTTGCAGGAATAGAAAACACAACAGCCCTTGACCATTTATCTTTACTGCGTTCCTTCGTATTATACCTTTTACCCTTCATGTAATTGGTCTGCTTTATTTCACTTGCCTTTTAATGATTCTAAAACAGTCACTATTATTAAAAACTTTACCAATGTATATACTACTACCATGTTTTCTTTTAAAAACCTTTATTGAGAAAATTTCATTATACAAATACGAGCCTATAACCACGTGGGCCTGCCACAGAGCAAACTGTAATCGTATATGATGAATAGACATTTACACTGTAGAGGAACGTAACGGGCGGGCCATTAGGTTGCAAGAACTAAGGTGTCTAACAGTTACGGAATCGGTGGACGTACATTTTATAATTAAAATACGACAGGGCCAGTTACAATAAAATTATCTAGATATACATTTGCGGGCAAGTACCATGGGTGACGTTAATTCGAACTTTCAACAGTACAGTAATCAATAACACATCAGAACTTAATATCAATAGGGATGTCGAAATATTCAATCAATTCTCGTCCCCGCCCGCCATGTGCTTCAAAACTGCATACGTATCTCGTGATTTCAAGGTTCTGCAACCAGTACACAACAAGGAGTTACGAGTCCCATTTATTCTGGCGCCATTTTGGGCGAGGACGGGCAGGTCCAGGATATAGTCAAAATGTCTCTACCAACCATCGACTATGATGATGTTCATATGCTGTATTTATTAGAGTAACACTCATCTGTCCACATGAAATTAATTTGCCACAATCTAAACATGTCATTTTAATCTTTCCAAAGTTCTTCTAAATATTTGGGACCGTTTCCCTTGCCTCTGAAGCTCTCAGTGCCACTTCTTTGATGAATGTACTAGCAGGTCAGGGGTTCTCCTCCAAATCTCTTTTTTATGCAGCACTATAATTAATTGGTGCCACCTCTCCATATGACGATGCATGGTATAGTTACCACAACTATATTTTTTTTCGGTTCCTCTGGAGAGTTCATCGTGGCAGATGAAGCGTGTAACGTACCGGGCATTTACCTTTTTTTGCATGTACAGGAAAGGAAAAAAAAATCGAGCGTCCGAGTTCTAAGGTGTCCCAGGGCCATTTTGGTGGACCAGGCCCAAATCCAAAGAACAGCCATCTCACAGGCTAATGGGGCGACCCACGCCGAGTTTCAGCATTGTAGGATGACCACACAAGTACAGCAACTTGCTAGACATCACCTCGGTGCCATCCGGATCTCGGCGCCCCACTGCAGATGAAGTGCCTCTCAACTATGAAACCACCACGGTGACATCCGGATCTTGGCGCGTTGTGCTGCCTTCGGCCTATTCGCACATCGGTCCGCTACTGACGCCATCTCACAGGCTAATGGGGCGACCCACGCCGAGTTTCAGCATTGTAGGATGACCACACCAGTACAGCAACTTGCTAGACATCACCTCGGTGCCATCCGGATCTCGGCGCCCCACTGCAGATGAAGTGCCTCTCAACTATGAAACCACCACGGTGACATCCGGATCTTGGCGCGTTGTGCTGCCTTCGGCCTATTCGCACATCGGTCCGCTACTGACGCCATCTCACAGGCTAATGGGGCGACCCACGCCGAGTTTCAGCATTGTAGGATGACCACACCAACTTGCTAGACATCACCTCAGTGCCATCCGAATCTTGGCATCTCAACGCCTAGTGGTATCTTCCATACAAAAAATATTGTTACGCTGCCTTTGGCCCCATTCGCACATCAGTCCGCAACTTAGACATCACCTCGGTGCCATCCGGATCTTGGCATCTCAGCGCCTTGTGGTGTATTCTCTTCAGAAAATATTGTTGAGCTGCCTTTGGCCCCATTCGCACATCCGTCCGCAACTTACACATCACCTCGGTGCCATCCGGATCTTGGCATCTCAGCGCCTTGTGGTGTCTTCTACTCCGAAAATATAGTAGAAAATATTGTTGCGCTGCCTTTGGCCCCATTCACACATCAGTCCGCTACTGACACCATCTCACAGGCCAACAGGGCGCCCCACGCCGACTTTTACCATTGTACGATGGCCACACCAGTGCCACAACTTGCTAGACACCACCTCAGTGCCATCCGGATCTTGGCATCTCAGCGCCTTGTGGTGTCTTCAAATCAGAAAATATTGTTGCGCTGCCTTTGGCCCCATTCGCACATCGGTCCGCTACTGACGCCATCTCACAGGCCAACGGGGCGCCCCACGCCGACTTTCAACATTGTAGGATGGCCACAGAAGTGCGACAACTTACTAGACACCACCTCGGTGCCATCCGGATCTTGGCGCGTTGTGCTGCCTTCGGCCTATTCGCACATCGGTCCGCTACTGACGCAAACTCACAGGCCAACGGGGCGCCCCACGCCGACTTTCAGCATTGTAGGATGGCCACACCAGTGCGGCAACTTGCTACACACCACCTCGGTGCCATCCGGATCTTGGCGCGTAGTGAAGCTGCAGCAGCTGCAAATAAGCTTCAGACAGTGTTACAACCGCTGCTCAGAACTCTCAACTATGACACCACCTCGGTGCCATCCGGATCTTGGCGCGTTGTATTGCCTTCGGCCTATTCGCACATCGGTCCGCTACTGACGCCGCCTCACGTGCCAACGTATTTTCTCCGCATTTTATACCCTATGCCGCATAACAGGTCATGTGACTTGTTTATAAAACTTTTCATTGGTTCATTTTACTTTTGGTTTCCGAATGATGGAAGGCTTGATCATATGACCTAAAAACAACACTTTTCATTGGATGAAAACTTTTTTTTTCCCCCAAACGATGAAAGCCCCACCTTGTTTCTGGATGTTTCAGACTAAACTGGCGTCAGCATGAGAGCACCACCATCTCGTAGCTCCGTCGTGGTCATTCCGCGAGCAATCATGGCAGCCGCTCCCCACCAGAAGCCTGCAGGAGTCGGGGCCCCCAAAACTTTTGATGAATTCTCAAGGCGGAGGGGACGCTTTCGAGAATGGGGTCCAAGACCTAGCAGACAAGCGTCCGATTTCCAAGGTGTCCCAGGGCCATTTCAGTGGACCACGCCCAAAAAGGAAAGAGCCTGCCGCCATTTTGAGAGTCCTGTGGCAGCCGCCTATCGCTGCACCGCAAGAGTGGGCGCAACTCAGCTGAATGGCGGATTTTGACACAGTGGACCAAAAGCGGACGGAATGGCAACTGAAACGGTAAAGGGGCGCCCCACTAAAACAGATGAGACTCCACCTGGAGAGGCCCGTTCACGCCGCCTCCCCCGGGGCGCTCCACGCCGTTATTCGGAGCAGCATTGTAGGATACCAAAACCAGTGCGGCAACTTACTGGACATCACCTTGGTGCCATCGTTCTGCTGCCTTGGAACTATTCGCACAACAGTTTGCTACTGATGACCCACCCCCCGCGACGCCCCACGCCGTTATTTGCTGGGTGGCAACTTACTAGACATCACTTTCGTGTCATCTAGATTTCGGCGTGTTCTGCTGCCTTGGAACT